>NW_015174846.1:1424516-1430727 GCF_001447785.1 Gekko japonicus
AGCTAGCAATCCAAAACAGTCCAGTGGAGCCTTCTGACACACTTCTGGTGATGTCAGGGGGTATGGCGTATGCAAATAAGTTATGCTAATGAGTTATGCTAATGAGCTCCTGCACCTCTTTTTCTAGGAAATGACCCCTGACCCTTAGAGCCCAGTATTTCCACCCATATCACTTCCAGTGCTCCCTCTAAGCTGTGGGGTTTTGTGAGCAAAAATTCTACTTGGTGAGCTACTGGCATTAAAGCTGTGAGCGAGCGATTTGGCTACTGCATAAGTTAGTTTGCTCTGGAGCCATCCTTCCTGAGCTAAGACAAATATGTGTGAGCCAGAGGCTCGAAAACTGTGAGCTAGCTCACACTAACTCAGTATAGAGGGAACATTGACTTCTGCTGGGGAGTCAATTCCCCTGATGTTTTCTAACATATTTGAAACCACCAACCTGTCCCTCACTGTCCTGCCTATAGAGCTTATACCCAGGAATGACTGTATCCCATAGATTTTCCCCATTCCACTATGTTTCTGAGATCCCTACTGTATCTAAATCGTCTTTGAACACTTCTAACCATCAAGCCTCTGTCAAAGGGACTGGGCATTTTTTTCTCCAGGCAATCATAGGATCATGGAGGGAAACAGGAATTCTTTTTATAAACTAACACACAGTTGAACAGGCAAAACAATACCTTTTATGTCAGACATTTAAGAGGATGTGAGCTTTGAAATCACATGCAACGTTCCCCTTAAGTTCAAGACACGGGGGGGGGGGGGGGAATTACTATATGGCTTTGGTCTAATCATGCACACCGCTAGGGTAAAGACTTTTATTTCTGCCTTCAATCCTCACATAGAAGGAAACGATCAAAAATCAAACATATGAACTGGCAAGCTGTTTATGGAAACAGAAAACCATTGTGATGACCCCAATGCCTGCTTTTTTGGCTGATTAATCCCCCCCCCAAAAAAAACCCCACACATCAGCTTTCTTTATGGTTGCCAAGTTATGATCTTGACTGCAAGGACGTAATTAAGGGAGAAAAACTCACAAAAGTAAAAAAAGGGGGGGAAGGGAAAAAAGTCAAATTACACCAGCAATATTAAAGTAGGCAATCCAAAGAGGATGTTTATGTCACTTACTTAAAGCATAGGACATTTTCCCTGTTTTGCCCCCCCAAAATCATTCATTACTCATCTTCATAGCAGAAATGGGCCCAAACTCTGCTTGATCCACACTTATTTTAACTCATACTCTGTGCCTTCAAACCCCCTCCTAGTTAGCTTGCTTACCTGACCAAGTTACCAATCCTGCATCCTGACTGCAACACTCCCTGGTTTTTCACTCCCCAAATCATCCAATATTTTTTTTAAAAAAAGTTTGTGCAGAAGCCTTTACAAATGACAAGCTGAAGCCTTTGCCTATGAGGATATACCTTGCGCACACACAAGACCGGACTGGAAGTAATAAGAATGACACACAGTCTTTCAAGCATGTGAGAGACAGAGACAGAGAGAGAGAGAGAGACAGCAAGCCAATACTGGGCCACTGGAGTTCTGAAATAGTCAAGGCTATTTTTACTTCCACATTAATACAAGACATCTGGCATTTCATTCACCGACTAATCCATCCCGGATTTGCTTAATACTGTGCTTCATATTGGCCTGTCACTGAGACAAGATAATCACAGCTGTTATGATTGCACAAAATATTACAGAGAGGTAGGAGGCTGGCCATGTTAATCCACAGATGGACACAGGGCTTTAAATCTGATGGAGTAGGACTGGGAAGACTGGGAAGATGCAGATTCAAATCTTTACTCTGCCTTGAACCTCACTCAGTGACCTTGGGACAGTCACTCTCTTGAAACCCAACCTACTTCACAGGGTTGTTGTAAGAACATAAGATAAGCCATGCTGGATCAGGCCAATGGCCCATCCAGTCCAACACTCTGTGTGACACAGTGGCCATCAGGAGGTCCACCAGCGGGGCCAGAACTTCTGAAGTCCTCCCACTGTGCCCCCCCCAAAAAACAGATACAGAGCATCACTGCCCCAGACATAGTGTTCCATCTATACCTTGTGGCTAACAGCCACTGATAGACCTCTGCTCCATATGTTTATCCAATCCCCTCTTGAAAGCTGTCTATGCCTGTAGTTGTCACCACTTCCTGCGGCAGTGAATTCCACATGTTAATTACACCTTGGGTGAAGAAGTACTTCCTCTGATCTGTTGAAAGCCTACTGCTCACAAAGTACATTGAGTGCCCACAAGTTCTTATAGTGTGAGAAAGGGAGAAAAGTACTTCTTTCTCTATCTTCTCTATTCAATGCATAATTTTGTAAATCTCTATCATGTCACCCTTCAGTCATCATTTCTCCAAGCTAAAGGATAAAAAGGGATAAAGGATCAAAGAGGATAGGAGAAGGGGAACCAGGTATGACTTTGGAATGCCCTTCCCTTTGAATCATGCCTGGCAACCTAGCTTGCTTTCCTTTAAGCACCAGGCCAAATTTCTCTTTATCCAGGCTTTTTCACCAGGGGCTCCGTTTCAGTCGTTTTCTGGTCTGCTCCAACCCAGAAGACTGTTTTATTAATGCCGTTTTAGACTGATCTGTTTTATGTGCTTTTATTTCTTGGCTTTTAAAGAACTGATCTGTCCTTATTTATTTATTCTACTGGATTGGGTTTTTTTTAATGGACTTGTTTTATTGCATGACTTGGTTTATTAACTTGCTTTCATTGTCTAGATTGCTCCTGTTGTATAGCCCAGACTAGCCCAAGCTTGTCAGATCTTGGAAGTTAAGCAGGGTCAGCCCTGGTTAGTACACCAAGGAACGCCTCTGTCTGCTCAATGCTTGCCTTGAAAACCCCACGAGGGGTCATTATAAGTTGACTGTGACTTGATGGCACTTAATTATTACTATTTTTAATTGTGAGCCACCTTGAAAAAAGACTGGAGAGTCAGAATACAAATTCCCTCAATCAGTCAATTAATCAGTTCGTAGGGTTGCCAGGTCTGGGCTGGAAAATACCTGGAGACTTTGGGGGGTGGATCCAGGAGAGGGCGGGGTTTGGGGAGGGGAGGGGCCTCAGCATGATACAATTCCATAGAGTCCACCCTTCAAAGCAGCCATTTCCCCCAGGGGAACTGATCTCTGTCAGCTGGAGATCAGTTGTAAAAACGGGAGATCCCCAGCACCCACCTGGAGGCTGGCAACCCTATCAATTCACCTTGAGGAAGCATGAGATTAAAAAATGTAGTATAGGAGAAACCCTTGCTGGTGAATATGGGTTTGTTTGTTTGCTTGGGTTGTTTTTTTTTTACCGATTTCAAACAAAGACATCATTTATACCACTGGTTCAGTTTTTTTAAAAAAACAATCAGTTAAATATCATAACATGGCACAAGTCATTATATCAGGTTCCCTGAATTCCCAGCTTTCATTTTTATGAAGGAAAGTCTCTAGTCCCTTTAATTGCAGATATGTGCCTTTCCCCTTATATCTTTGCAACAAAAGGGACCAGAGACTTTCGATGCCGCAACCTCACCAAAGCTACTTATCTAATTATGATGCAGTGTGGGGAGACATCTTTACTGCCTCCCAAAGGGATTCTCAGATAAACAGGAAGCGCTGAGTCAGTCAACAAAATAAAACCAAGCTTTCATTTCTGGTTATGTATTTTCCCTTCAGCTGCTTATAAAACCAAGAACTCTTTTCCTCTCCACCTGAAATTTGTCATAGAGGATCGCTTGGACAAAGAATGGTGCTGCAGGAAAGTGCTGGCAAGTTGCAGCTGAGTTATGGCGACCCCTGGTGGGGTTTTCAAGGCAAGAGATGTTCAGAGGTGGCTTGCCTTCACTTGCCTCTGCATAGCGACCCTGGACTTCATTTGTCATCTCCCATCCAAATACTGACCACAGGTGACCCTGCTTAGCTTCTGAGATCTGATAAGACTGGGCCAGCCTGGGCCAGCCAGGTCGAGGCTGGACAAAGAATACAAACCCCAAAAGTGGTCATCTATACTGGCGGGAAAGAAAGACATCACAGGCTGATAATGCATGCTCGACACAGAAACCGACAGAAGAGTGAGCGCGGAGCAGCGCTTGTGGGAAATCACCCCAACAGACATTAAAACCAATGATGAAAACCAAGAAGATAAACAGCAAATGAAGCCAAAACAAATTACATTTTTTACACATCCTGAAGAGGCAGATGTTTTGAATGGTCATTAGGAACAGGGAGGCTGTGGCTCAGTGGTAAAGCATTTGCCTGGCACACAGAAGGTCCTAGGTTCAATCCCCAGCATCTCCAGTGAAAAGGATCCCCTGGCCAGTGTTGTGAAAGGCCTGAGACCTTGGAGAGCCAGTGCCAGGTACAAAAGACAATACTGACCTTCACAGATTGGTGGTCTGACTCTGCATAAGGTAAGTTCATGTGTACACACCAAGCAGGGCTCAACCTGGCCCAAGTTCCCTGAAGGAAATCTGCGGTCTGCCTGGTATCCTCTTGCATACTTTCCTAAACTCCTAAGGAAGAGCAAGATGAAAATCACAGAAAAGGGTTTTTTTAAAAAAGTCTGCATGCAGTTAATGAATCTGTACTTAATTTGGAGCAGAGGCAGGCAATGGCAAATCACCTCTGAACGTCCCGTGCCTTGAAAACCGCAAAAGAATGAAAGGAACTGGGCAGGTTTTGGCCTCCTGAACTGGAGCCTATAAGCAAGCGGCGAGAGGGTGGAAAGGGGAGCAACAAGGAGAATTCTGCAGACAGGCAACCTGTGCATTTAGAATGCAAATTAACTCCCCCTCCAGTTACAAGGTTTGGACCACCGTGTGATTCTAGCAAAGGCTCCTAGCTATCAAAGAGCTGCTGAAAGCTTCCCATAACCCTTGGAGAATTCCCACAACCTTTTGCACATGTGCAAACAGCAGCAAAGGGCAAAGTGGAAGGCACAGTCACAAGAGCAATTACTTAACGCTCCAGAGATTCGCTAGTGAGCCGCCTGCCTCAACCCCAGCCCACATTATTCAGGAGGGAACAAAAGGAATGAACCAAGCGGTATTCATCAACTGGCCGTACACTGCCAACGAGCATCCTAAACCCTGATATAATGCTTCATCTTGCAAAAAAAATTTTTTTGTAAAAATCTGCCGAAACTGAGATCTTGGAAGCTGCTGCAGCCACCAAAACCAAGAGCTGGTACATCCTGCACTGAGCAGGGGGTTGGACTAGATAGCCTGTATGGCCCCTTCCCTCTCTGTGATTCTAGGACTGCAAATAAATCTGTATCTAGAGTTGCCAACACTGGGGTGGGAAATTCCAGGAGATTCTGGCGGTGGAGCCTGGGAAAGGTGGGCTTTGGAGAGGGGAGGGACCTCCGTATGGTCTAATGACATATGCGCTCCAAAGCAGCCGTCTTCTCCAGGGGAACTGATCTCGGTCATCTGGAGATCAGCAAGTAATCCCAAGAGATCTCCCGGAGGAGGGCCTGGAGCCTGGCAACCCTCGGACTATACCAGCACTCTGAAGGTGGACTAGGTAAAGGTAAAGGTTCCCTTGCTCGAAAGCCAGTCGAGTCCGACTCTAGGGTTGCGGTGCTCATCTCCATTTCAAAGCCGAAGAGCCAGCGCTGTGCAAAGACGTTTCCGTGGTCATGTGGCCGGCATGACTAAACACCAAGGCGCACGGAACGCTGTTACCTTCCTGTTATGTATTGAGATGTATATAACTGCCTTGTGAACTGTGCCATTGAGATGCCATGTTAAGCTTCGCCCTGGGCTAGGATCCTAATGTAACCAATAGGAGCCCTAGCCCAGAATATGTTTGCCAATCACCATGCAGAGCGGGATCGCTTGTGATTGGTCCTTATTGCTTCAACCTCATAGGTTGCTTATTGTACAGTGGGTGTGGCTACATTAGCCGGGAATGTTTAAATATAGAGCAGCCAGTGTATGTGTTGGTTCGAATGATGGGTTCTGGCTGGCGATCGTTGTACCGTGTTCGGAGAAGTAACAGAGCTGAAGAATAAACCGCATTCTTGCTGAATCACTCTCCGACTTCTTTGTTAAGCGCACGACTTAACAATTGGCGACGACGGTGGGATTCTAGTGCGGGTAGGCAGCCCCGCTAGAGCAGACCCCATGTCGGACAACGAGGAAATCGCCGAGGCCGGCCAGCCACAGGCTCCACCCGCTCTGGTGCCCCCGCCTGTGCGCAT
>NW_015174846.1:1431496-1589664 GCF_001447785.1 Gekko japonicus
GATTTTCAGGGAAATCGAATTCCTCTGGCGGGGAGGGATACGTTTACAGTTAATTTCAAAGGGAAAGGTGCTGTGCTTTCATGTTTGATCGCTGAGGGAAACCGTACCAACCTGCTCGGGTTGGACTGGTTTGAGCCTCTGGGTATTGCTGTTGTGGGAGTTAATAACGTTGTGGAAAATAAATGGGCTGTATTATATGCTGAATTTCCTGAAGTGTTTGGGGGCGGATTGGGAAAGTATAATGGTCCCCCAGTGTCTTTTGAGTTGGATCCTGCTATACGCCCTATACGCCTAAAATACAGGAAAGTGCCCATTCCGTTCAAGGCAAAGATCGAGGCTGAACTCGATAAGCTACTTGAACAAGGGGTGTTGGAACCAGTTCCTTGTAGTAAATGGGAAACCCCCATTGTTACTCCAATTAAACCCGATGGGTCAATACGAATTTGCGCTGACTACAAGTGCACGATTAACAAAGCCTTGCAGCAGCATTCGTACCCTGTACCAGTCATTAGCCACGTACTGGCATCACTGGGAGGAGGGAAGGTATTCGCCAAACTCGACCTGGCCCAAGCGTACCAACAACTCCCCGTGACCAAAGAGGCGGCTGACGCCCAGACCATCGTAACGCATAGGGGGGCGTTTAGAGTAAATCGACTCCAATTCGGAGTGAATGTTGCGCCGGGGATTTTTCAGAGCCTCATGGAGGGGTTGTTGAGGGGGGTGCCGGGCACGGTGCCCTATTTTGACGATGTCTTAATAGCGGGCAAATCTGATGACGAGCTGCTGTGCCGAGTGCGGGAGGTGCTCAAACGTTTTTCTGATGCGGGCCTGAAGGTAAAAAAGTCGAAGTGCCTGGTGGGAGTCCCGAGTGTGGAGTTCTTGGGGTTCCGGGTGGATGAGTTTGGGGTCCATCCTACTAACGATAAGGTCTCCGCAATCCAGAATGCCCCACGGCCACAAGGGAAGAAGGAGTTACAGTCCTTCCTAGGACTCCTTAATTTTTATCACGCCTTCTTGCCCCACAAGGCGTCGATTGCGGCCCCATTGCACAACCTGCTGCATAAAGACACAAAATGGAGGTGGGGTCCAGAGCATGAGCGGGCATTCGATGGGGTGAAAAAATTGTTGTCGTCTGATGCAGTGTTAACACATTATGATGAGGACAAACTGCTTGTGTTAGCTGCTGATGCGTCCCCATTTGGGGTGGGAGCTGTGCTGAGCCA
Organism: Gekko japonicus; assembly: GCF_001447785.1. Classification (NCBI taxonomy): domain Eukaryota; kingdom Metazoa; phylum Chordata; class Lepidosauria; order Squamata; family Gekkonidae; genus Gekko; species Gekko japonicus. The sequence goes on from NW_015174846.1 coordinate 1,432,720, forward strand.
CGTAATGCCCGACGGGCGGGAAGCCCCTATCGCCTTTTATTCCAAGTCGCTAACAGCAGCGGAAAGAAACTACGCGCAGATTGACAAAGAGGCTTTGGCGCTAGTTTCCGCTGTTAAGAAGTTTCATGACTTTTTGTTTGGACGGAGATTCATACTGGTGACAGACCACAAGCCCCTGCTAGGGATTTTTGCCCAGGACCGGCAACTCCCTGATGTTATGTCCGCACGCATGTTGCGGTGGGCTTTGTTCCTCTCAGCCTACGAGTTCGACCTGGAGCACAGGCCGGGTAAGGCCATTGGACACGCTGATGCGCTCAGCCGCTGCCCTCTGCCCGGCCAGGACTTGGACCCTGCTCCTACTTGCTCCATTCTAGCTATCGAGGAACTGCCGGAGGCACCTGTGTCTGCTAAGGACATTGCTGCTGCGACAGCAAAAGACTCTGTGCTCAGTCGTGTTATTAACTGGGTGTGGAGGGGGTGGCCGGCAGGAACGTTGGAGCCGGAGTTCAAACCGTACAAAACGCGGGAAAGCGAAATGTCGGTATCAAAGGGCTGTTTGCTGTGGGGGAACAGAGTGATTGTACCGCAACGCTGGCGCGAAAAAGTGCTGAAATCACTACACGAGGGCCATCCCGGCATGGTGCATATGAAGGCTCTGGCCCGGGGATATGTATGGTGGCCTGGGATGGATGCTGACATTGAAGAGTGGGTACGGGGGTGTACGCCATGCCAGCAGGCGAGACCCGAACCGCCAACCGCCTTCCCACAGAAATGGGAATCGGCGGGGAAGCCTTGGTCGAGGCTGCACATAGATTTGGCGGGCCCAGTACAGGGTCAAATGTTTTTGATTGTAGTGGATTCTTTTTCGAAATGGTTGGAAGTGGCGCCAATGTCTACCACCACTTCCACTGCTGTTATAAATGTGTTGCGCCGCTTAATTGCCACGCATGGGTTGCCTGATGTCCTGGTAAGCGATAACGGCGCTCAGTTCGTGTCGCAAGAGTTTGCTCAATTCCTGGCTAACAATGGCATCAGGCAAATTACGTCTGCCCCGTTCCACCCAGCATCGAACGGGCAGGCAGAGCGAATGGTCCGCACGACCAAGGATGCGCTTGCCAAGCTAACATCCGGGGATTGGGGAGTGAAACTAGCGTCATTCCTTCTACGGCAACACGTAACGCCGTGCTCTGCCACAGGCCGCAGCCCGGCCGAGCTATTGATGGGGCGACGCCTAGCGTCTTTGCTGGATAGGCTGCATCCAGACCTCAACGACTTGAGGCCCCAGCAGCAGAGTGTTCCCAATAAGGTCCGCACATACGAGTGCGGAGATACTGTGTTCGCCAAGAACTATGCTGGGGGACATTCGTGGCTTCCAGCCACTGTAACTGAGGTAGTGGGTTCCCGCATGTATTTAGTCCAGCTTGCGGACGGGCGCAAATGGAGGCGACATGTGGACCAGTTGAGGCAGCGGTGGGCGGCTGGCCGCCCCACCTCGCAACCTGCCGAGCTACCTGATTCCGAGGACCTTCCACAACCTCTTCCGGAGGTGAGTTCTGATGTGCCCGAGGGCCCCAGTACTGTCCGCGAGCCAGGGCAGACCCCTACTCAAAGACCCATTGCTAGTGATGGAAGTGCTCCTGACTCTGAGGTCCCAGAGTCGTACAATACTCCCCAGAATGGAAGGTGCCCTGAACCTGTACAACTACGCAGGTCTCAGAGATCGCGCAGAGCGCCAATGTACCTAAGCGATTATGATTGTACATAGTGTTTTTGCTTAGGGGGGAGGGATTTGTTATGTATTGAGATGTATATAACTGCCTTGTGAACTGTGCCATTGAGATGCCATGTTAAGCTTCGCCCTGGGCTAGGATCCTAATGTAACCAATAGGAGCCCTAGCCCAGAATATGTTTGCCAATCACCGTGCAGAGCGGGATCGCTTGTGATTGGTCCTTATTGCTTCAACCTCATAGGTTGCTTATTGTACAGTGGGTGTGGCTACATTAGCCGGGAATGTTTAAATATAGAGCAGCCAGTGTATGTGTTGGTTCGAATGATGGGTTCTGGCTGGCGATCGTTGTACCGTGTTCGGAGAAGTAACAGAGCTGAAGAATAAACCGCATTCTTGCTGAATCACTCTCCGACTTCTTTGTTAAGCGCACGACTTAACACTTCCCACTGAAGCGGTACCCATTTATCTACTTGCAATGTCTTGCTTTCGAACTGCTAGGTTGGCAGGAGGAAGGTGGACTAGAGCTATCCAAAACCTACCATGCATGGCAGGCAGAAAAAGAAGAAGAAGCTGGCTCTTCCTTAAACACTGAGAAGATTCAGGCCATGATCACACGGGCAGTTTGGCCCGACACAGCCACTCCTCCCCTCCGGATCAAATGGGTGGAGTCGGACAGCCAAATCTGTCAGGCGTTCCCCAGCCATACTTATCGCATCATAGGACGACTTGGAGATGGGTTAAAAAGGCACCACACCACAAGTGGTGTTTTCGGTTCCCCACGCAGTCATGGCGCATGGTCGGATGTCTGAACACGGGGGAGCACACGCAGAACAGATTTGGCAGTCTGAAGTGCATGCATGAATTTTGAGTTTCTTAGCAGTGCGCTCTGTGGCTGAGGTGCTGCAATAATGTGGATGCTTTACCACAGGATGTCTCTGTGGGTGACCTGCCGCAGGGTGTGCTGTGTGGCTGATGTGCCCCACAGCACTTTAAACCGGTTCAATTAGAGGTGGCACTATAGTGCAGCAAGCCACCAGTGTGGCCACGGCTTCAGTGTCAACCTTTATACAACTGTTTCTCTTAGGCCATTTTATGCCTCCTCTCCAGACCTGATTGAGGTGGCTCAAAACTTAAGTGAGAAAAACAAAAGAAGTCAATAAACAGCCAAACTGGTAGAGTAAATGAATAAAAAGGGATCAATAAAAACAAGCCAAGCGAGGGCACATTAAAATTTTATTACTAAAACAGGTCCCAGGCTAGAGACAATATGGTGCAGTGATTACCACAGGTTCAAATCTCCTTTCTTCTATGGAAGTTTGCTGGCAGACCTTGGGGCCAGTCACACTCTCTCAGCCTAGGCCTACCTCACAGGGCAGTTGTACAGATAAAATACTGGAGGGGAAATGATGCAAGCTGTGCCTTTAGAATTGTGGATTTTACACATAAATGTTATAGACAAGATAATCGAATCCTTAAAATTCTGCGTATGGGGGCATTTATAATATCACTGTGGTTTTGATATCAAGATTTGTGCTGGTTATAAACTGAATAAAGTACTACTACTACTACTACTACTGATGCAAGCCGTGGAAGGAAAGGTAGAGCATAAAAAAAGTAAATGATAAGCATATGGAGCAGAGGTCCATCAGTGGCTATTAGCCACAAGGTATAGCTAGGGGCTCTGGGGCAAGTGATGCTCTGTCTTCTTGGTGCTTGGGGGGGGGTCAACAGTGGGAGGGCTTCTAATGTCCTGGCCCCACTGGTGGACCTCCTGATGGCACTGTTATTTCTGGCCACTGTGTGACACAGAGTGTTGGACTGGATGGGCCTTTGGCCTGATCCAACATTGGCGTCTCTTATGTTCTTATGTTCTTAAATGCATAAAACTAAAAAGAACCCCCCCCCCTTAGTTAAAAGCCTGAATAAAGGTTTTCTGCTTTTAGAGAGAGAAAGAACTGGAGATATTTTTATAAGGATTTGCTTATTAACACACGTTACAGTTAGATGGAGTAGGAACAAACATACCGGCCGCTGTCCTATCAGTAACATCAGTCACGCAAACACGTGAAGTGCCTCATACTGAGACTGGTAAATCTAGTCCAGAGTAGAAGTAGTGCTTGAGGGTCTTAGGGTCATACCATTCCCTTCCTAACCTTTTCTGCCCGATATCCTGCAACTGGAGATGCCAGGGATTGAACCTGTGAGCTTCTCCACTCATGGCACGTATGCAGGGCCGGCTCACTCACTAGGCGAACTAGGCGCTTGCCTAGAGCACGCCAGCCCTTAGGGGCACCAAACTGGCACCACCACCCCTGTCCTGGTTCAGCTGCAAACACTACTGAGTTTTAAATATGTTATGATCTTTCTGATGATACAAACACCAATTCCACCAAAGAACTTAGCCCTCTGGGCACAGAAGGGTCACTCAGCTGAGTCAAAGAAGAATCTAAGTAGGGGGGTTATTACATGACACTCAAGTTGCAACTGACTTATGGCAACCCCAGCAAGGAACTGTCAAGGCAAGTGAGAAGCAGAGATTGTTTGCGATGAGTGCCTTTCTTTGCAGAGTCTTCCTTGGTGGAAGACAGATGTGCAAAGCAGGCAAAGTTACAAAAGCAAAAGTGAGTGTTAAGAGCATGGGTGCCAGGGGAACGGGAGGTCGGGGTACAGATCCAATTAACGGGTCTGAGCCATGGTGGGCGCATGGCGGGGTGGCGCCAGAAGGGATCCTCGCCTAGGGTGCAAAATAAGCTGGGACCGGCCCTGCACGTATGCTACCACTGAGCCCCACTCCAGCAAATTCAAATCAACTCTTCATCTTCCAAATCCACAACAGAAACTCTCCTGTTCTAGTCTTCAGCTCAACCTACTGGGAACCCAAACTGTGTGGGTGGCTTCCCTCCACAGTTTGTGTTTATGCAAAGCGACACCAACGCAGTTTGCACCAGTTTTAACAACAGAGGAACATTCCATTCCAAATGAGGGCAATTTCCCTGCTAGAGATAAGGAACAGGCCACCTTGATGCGTAACCTTGTGGAAAAGCTCACATGCAACTGGGCTGTCAACAGCACCTCTTCTGCCCAGTTTAGGTCTTTCATTAGTTGGAATATTGCCCAGTTGATTGATGAGCATCTGTACCGGAACAGGCCCACACAAAAGGACAGCATATCACCACACCCCCGGCACTGCCTGCCATGGATTCAAGCAGCAGGCTGAACCAGCTTGTCACAACTTCTCTTTTAATTTGTGTGGTTAGGTATGATATGTCTTTAACTTTCTTGATATTTCCCTCTCTCTGGATATGTAACACTGCCACCAGGAATTTAATTCCAATCCAATAATCAACCTTTCCCACAGTATTGTGCCCAAGTTCTAAGGCTCCTTCATTGGACTATGTGGTCCTAAGGATGAGACGCTAGTATTTAAATAGCACAGGATTCCGGGTTAACAATAAACAAAATAAAACTTTATTTCTGCAAGAAGCGTATTGGTTTCAAGATGTTTTGTAATTTATCTCTTCAGTGAATAAAACAGTGTAGCTTCTGACTGAGGTGTCAGTCTTTCACTTCACAAACACTCCTCAGCTCTCAAAATCCTCCTTTTCTGAAGTTACTTTGACCAGTATTTATTTTATTTTGCTCAGTTTAAGCTTCCCCTTTTAAACCCAGGTTTCTGTCAGCTTCTGTCTCTCACACTCTTATCCACAATATTAGGACCTGACTATTTCTAGCCGCTAATATGTCCTCTAAAGTACTCTACTTCCTTTTAAGAATCTTAGATTATTTTCACAACACTATATGGGATTCTAATCAGAAGACTGCTTTTTCCAGACTCTGTAGACTGCTGACTGACCACAACTGACTGTTAACTGCTGACTGAACACACTTAAAACTTTAAATCATTACACAGCTCTTTGGTGATACCTCTGTGGATTGCAACTATTCACGAGGGAGGTGAAGGCGAAACTGCGATCAGGCCCTTGCAGTGAGACAATAGCATGCCTGACCACCCTCTCATCCCTACAGATGGGTGTAGAAGGTACCTCAATGGGGAGAGGGGAAGAAAAACACCAGGCTAAAGAGTCCAGAGCTGTACTTCTTCACAGTGCACCTCTAGGATGATCCCATGACAGGAATCTGGTCCTGGAAGTCTGGCAGCTTGTTTGTATGTGTTTATTTACTTATACCCCACTTTACTCCCCAGTGGGATCCCAAACAGTTTACAACACCATTATCCCACCTCCATTTTATGTTCCCAACAACCCTTTGAGGTAGATTAGGTGGAGAGTGGGGATTCAAACCTGGGACTCCCAGACCCTAGTTCAATATAATCTAACTACTCTGCCACACTAGTTCATACATATGGCAAAGGATGTAAGAGTCGTAGCCACCCTGGAATGTCATCCAGTGGCTATTAAAAGATCACTAAGATTAATAGAGAGATGGAATTTATCGCTAGCAATCCTGCCCTTCTGGTGTCTCACCCTCCCCAAACTTTGTGTATTTTATTTTATTTTTTAAACCAGAGGGCATATCAAGAGATGTTTAGTTTGTTTTAAAGTAGCTTTCAGATATTTAAAGACTGTACAGTACAAAACATCAAAACAGCTTTTGGAAAACCTAAAGAATGCAACATGATGTTTGATGTGTGGGGAGTGGGGGGGACACAGTTGGTGTCACATGACACGCCAGATGGCTGGCTGGCACGCATTTCCCGAAATAGTCCCGTCCCCCCTCCAATATCTTCCATGACATGTCAGAACCATGCTTAGGTATTCAGCCAGTTGCCACTTCAGTCATTTTTACACAAAGACCGAACTCCCTTATTTAGGGTTACCATATTTTGAAAAACAAAAAAAAGAGGACATATTTCCTGACTGAGTACTTCAAACACGTGATCACTATGACAGATCTCATTTTAAATACCCCCATACTATTTTAAACTGTGATAACTGCTGCTAACCAGGAATATTCCCAATCTTCCAACCCCAAAAGAGGACATTTTCATCTCTCTTTTTTTTTTAAATAAAGAGCCCAAAAGAGGACTCACACACACAAAAAAGAACATGTCTTCTAAAAAGAGGACATCTGGTAACTTTACGTTATTGCATGTTGTTTATTTAGAACTAGCTCCAAAGTGGGAGAATGTAGCTCCCCCCCCCCTTTCCCCCCCATTCTGTCTAATTGGTTTCATGAGAATTTAATCTCATCCTCTTGGGAGAAACTGACATATCAGGCCAGCTGTCTCCATCAGGCTCACCAGCCCTGATGCGTTTCTACTTACAGTGGTATCCATTGACAGATATCAAACTTGCAAGATTACTCTTATGCACCGTAGAAGACTCTGGTGGGAGTTGTGAAACTGCAGGATGTCCAGGCAGATGCAGATTCCCCAACTCTAGCCTGATTTCATTACTGATTTCCTCTCCAGGCTTCCACACACTCCCCAACTGGGACCATTACTTTGGAAAACACCAGGGGTCATTTCCTGCGGGAGTGCACAGGAGCGGAGCTCCGGCAGTAAGGAGCCCAGGGGGTGGGCACATGCAACAAGCCCCACCCCCTGCTCCCAGCAGCCCTCAGTTGGGCCATGAGGAGCAAGAAGCAGCCAGGTAAGTTGCAGAGCTTTGAGGGCAGATCTGCGCGTTCCCCCCCCAATAGCTAGCAATCCAAAACAGTCCAGTGGAGCCTGAGTGGTGGATGTTGCCTTCTGACACACTTCTGGTGATGGCAGTGGGTGTGGCGTATGCAAATCAGTTATGCTAATAAGTTATGCTAATGAGCTCCTGCAGCTCTTTTTCTACGAAATGACCCCTGGAAAACACTATACTCAAAAGCAAATCCTGGGGCTTAGCTATCTACACTTTCTAATGCTCCCAGTTCCCAAGTTCTATGACAGGACAGCATTCTACAAACATTCTACAAACAATACCTTTAATGGCATTTCACAGAAGTAAAAACATAATATCTGAGAAATAAAAGTTCAAATTCTGAATAAAATACAATTTCTGTGGAAAGTTACCCTGCACTGAGCACTTACAAAGTTTTACTACATATGGAAGCAGCAGCCAGTAAAAACTTTGCCACAGTTTCAATTATGCTTTTCTCAGTACTATTTAACGTAGTTTGTTCAGCTTGGAAAAATCTGACACACTATCCAAAATTGGTGATAAAATACGTTGTCTAATACCAGAATAATAACAGCATTCAAACATCACATGGTACACCGTTTCAATAGTTTCACATGAACAAAGACAAAGTCTATTGGCAAAGGGAATACCCTGAAATTAGGGTTGCCAAGTGGCACCTACCTTGCCGGTGGGGGACTCCTGTGCGGATCCCAGCGCGCCGCATGTACGTCACAGGGAAGTGACGTCATGACGCCGGGCATGCTGGGGGCGGGGCCATGACCATAAAAGGGAAAAACCATAGGGGTTCCCCCCAGGGCCCGATTCCCCGGCGTCGTGGAACGGGCCTCTGGGGCGGGGAGTTTCCCGCCCCCGGGGGGACTTGGCAGCCCTACCTGGAATCCACCAAATGAAATTCCTGAGGGTAGAACATTAAGCCTGGCCAGTGTAAACATTTTGCACAATTTTGGAGACTGTAGCTGGAAAAAATAGCTGGGCAAGCGTGACAGGACAGCAGGGGAAAGAACAGTGACCCAGAGCTCCTAAAGTGTCAGGAAAATAACCAATATTCTCCCATGGAACATTAATTGTTGCAATCTGAGAACTTGATTGTCTGAAGGGCCCCCAGAGAGAGTCTGAATTGGGACAGGGCACACGAATCTGGCTTGTCTGAATCAGGGTGCGGCTACAGTGGTCACTGCCCTGACCTGGATGGCCCAGGCTAGCTTGACCTCATCAGATCTCAGAAGCTAAGCAGAGTCGGCCCTGGTTAGTATTTGGATGGGAGGCTGCCAGTGAAGTCCAGGCAGGCTATGCAGAGGCAGGCCGTGGCAAACCACCTCTGGACGTCTCTTGCCTTGAAAACCCTACGGGGCCGCCATGATTCGGCTGCAACTTGACAGCACTTTTCACCATCACCAAGATGGTCACTAATCCTGTGGGCGGTCAGTCCACACAGAGCATCGGCCAGGCTCTTTGGGTAGGCAGTGTGGAAGAAGGTCAGCAATGGCGATACACTCCGTGTCCTTCTACCTTCTGGTGGGTGCAGGGCCGGCCCAAGTTCTCTGCGCACTAGGCGAGGTTACCTTGTGGCGCCCCCCCACCCCCCGTGCCGGCCCTGTGTCCTCTTTTTTTGCGTCCTACCCCATCTCGGTCCGTACAGGGAGAGCCCCTCCCTCCCGGCAAGCGGGCGAACTCCGTCAGGTCAGTGACAAAGAGACGCTTGTGCTGGATGCCCCCTTGAAGCCGCGGGGGGGGGGGACTCCATGCTGCCCCCTGGCCGCTCGAGGCACACAGAGACAGGGACTTTCCCATGTAGGTGCCTCCGTTGTAGAATGCCAGCCCAACAGCTGTTCACCAGGTGCATCTCCATTTATGTTGCAGCCCCAAGGGGGAAAACCTTCATTTGCCCAGACAGTTTTATTCTTTCTATGGCATTACTTGTGCTCTGGCTTTTGACATTTTACTGAGTTGTCTGATTGCTCTGCCAGGTTGTTTTATTGCTTCCATGCTGATTTCCCCAACTTTGATACCTGCATTTGTTGATTGTCGGTTTTAGTGTTTTATAAATATATTGCAGAGAGGGTTTCCCCCACTCTTATTGTAACGCTATTTCGAGCATTTCTTTGGAGAGCACGGCGAACAGGTAGTCGGCATCACTGAATTTGCCGTTGCCTGTCTTCTCAATAAGAGACCCTGATAAGATTGCTACAGGATTCCTAGAACAGAGCGAGAAAACCGCTGGTTTAAAGCATCAGTTCTTTCCTCGATTACACAGCATCATGGCTACACAAGGCTGGGTTTTGTAAAATATCATTAATCTGTTGGCATCAATCCCACACTCCCCCCCCCTCTGCTGCTTGATACCAATGAGCTAATCTTGAAATTAGATTAACCTGCGCAGATTAACAAACTGCGGCATTGAGTCACAGTTGTCAGGACAACGAACAGAAAATGTATCCTATTAATCCTCTCGAACAGATCAGCTTTCACGCAGCACTACCTGGGAGATGCGACCACTGTACAGATTATTTTCTTAGTTGAATTTCAAGCACCTGAAATTGAAATACAAAATGCTAGAGTTCATTACAGTATGAATTACTCATTACAAGATTGCTGCCATAAGCAAATTAGGGGGAAAGTCTTTTCAGCTCTGACAAACTCCATAAGAAAAGGGACATTAGAATGACATCCAAACACATTTCCCTGTCTCCAAAAACTGGATGACACATATCAATGTTTAGAATCATAATATATAAGCTAGTTTGCAGCCCCAGGAAATTGCACTGTCGCCTGGGGAAGGAGGCATTTAACCTTTTCCTAACATGTCTCTTTCACAATTTAAAAAGCCCCTCTGAAGTTGCAACTAGGTTTCTGTCCAGAAAAGAGACCCAAGGAAGGGAGTTAAACGCAGCTTCAGAGGGCCTGTTTAATCATCGGAGAGGGCAGGGAGGAGTTAAGCACCCCCAGCTAACCTACCTGAATCTGGCAACCATCCATGGGGCACTGCTAATCAGCTTTAAACAAACCACACAGAGAGACGATCCTAAGTCAGAGATCTTCCGTATTTCATCTGTGTACGTATGTGCTGTTGACTTACGGTGACCCAGCAAAGGGCTTTCAAGGCAAGGGAGAAGCAGAGGTGGTCGGCCATTGCCTTCCTCTGCAGAGGCTTCCTTGGCGGTCCAAGTACTGACCCTGCTGAGCTTCTGAGATCTGACGAGATCGGACTATACCATGCCGCTCTCCCTCCCAAGCATTTCATCTAGTTAAGCCTTCATTAGGATCCCTTTTTCCGTGCCATACATAAAGCACAGCTTGCAAAGATCTTCTTTGATTTCTATTTCCTGGAGCTTCAGCCCTTCCAGAGAAAGTGTTCCATATCTTGTCAAAAGCCTGTATAGATGATCTAGACAGTCATACAATTAGTATGGCTTATATGGTAATTACTAATACTTACCTTGTTTCAAATTGGTATGGTAACATGTACAATACTTATTGTTCCTAATGTGATAATGTTAAAAATGAAGTTGTGTTTCCTTTGTACTATTTAATGTTCAGAATCTTTGACTTCAATAAAAGATTTAAAAAAAAAAAAAAAAAAGCCTGTATAGCACACCATGAACTACACCTAGTATAGTTCAGTTATTAAGGCACTCCGGAGATGACATGTATGGAAATGAGCATGCCTAGAGTGGGAGTGGATAGGGGTTGGCTGGCTCCCCACCTCCCCTATGCATGACTTGTGGTCACAGAGTCTACGTGTTCACAAAGTGTGCATACAGAGACTGCAATGTTCTACAGAGGAGTGGTGCTTTTTTGAACATTCTGATCACAGGGATGCAGGTTACATGGGCACAGACAAGGACTCACATTTACTTGCCCGGGGCAGGGAATAACCCACCTCCAAGCACAATTTTCTGCCCCTGAGGAATTGTGGAACAGGAGGGAAAAAATGGCCTCCACATTGTGACACTCTAGGAATTTCCCCATGGATGTGAGGGTGATCTGGCTACGACATCTGTCGCCCCATTGATCGCCAGGGTTGATTCGGCTGATCTGGCTGGCCAGGCGGGTGTCCCCTACCTCCCTCACCACTCCATGTGCCTCCCTCCTGAAGTTGCACGCTCAGTCGAAGAGGACGACCATCCCAGATAGAAGCTAGCACTTTACGTACTGTTTTAGACAATTTATTGTAATTTTACTTGAGAAACTGTTTTACGTGTAATAATGATGTGAGCCGCCCTGAGCCTGCTGCGGCGAGGAGGGCAAATAGAAACCAAATTAAATAAATAAAGAAATAAGGAGTGTACCGTTCTTCGGTCAAGGGAATTTCCCCTAGTTTCTATAGGAAAGGTTATAGAGTCTAGGAAATAGGGTTGCCAGCTCTGGACTGGGAAATACCTGGAGGCTTGGGGGGCAGAGCCTGAGGAGGGTGGGGTTTGTGGAGGGGAGGGACTTTAATGGCGTACAATGCCATAGAGTCCACCTTCCAAGGCAGCCATTTTCTCCAGGTGAACTGATCTCTGTTACCTGGAGACAAGTTGTAACAGTGGGGGATCTCCAGTCACCAACTGGAGTTTGGCAACCCTACTAGGGAAGGCAGCCTACATTGTTACCTGGAAGTGCCTGTCTATCCTCCACAAACTCTGGTGGCCCCCCCCCCCATACGCCATTCCCCGAATCTCCTGGCATTTGCTGAGGATGCACTGAGAACCCTAGCACTCGTGAGCTGGCAATCATGTGTGTGTGTGGGGGCACAATCATACCCACTCCCCCTCTAACCGTGTTGATTTCAACATCAATAATGTTGTCTGCAGGGGGCTCAAGTGTGGGGAAGAAGATTTCAATTCAACTCTCATCTCAGCCGGGGATTCACTTGGTAAATTTAAATGCTCTCTGAGCCTTGCTAATGATATTAAGCTTCCCCGGCTGCCCTGCCGAGAGCCACACAATATGCATGAAAGAGCCGCATGCGGCTCCTGAGCCACAGTTTGGCCACCCCTGCCCTATAGGGCTTTCAAGGCAAGAGAATAACGGAGGGGGTTTGCCACTGGCTTCCTCTGCACAGTGACCCTGGTATTCCTTGGAGGTCTCCCATCCAGGGCTTTTTTTTGTAGAAAAAGCCCAGCAGGAACTCATTAGCATAATAGGCCACACCCAACAGCAGAAATTCATTTGCTTATTAGGACACACCCCTGACAGCACAGCTCATTAGCATATCAAGCTACACACCCCATGTTTGCAGAAGTGTGGTCATCCAGACACATTTACCTTTTGCTTCTTATTCTGTTTACCTTGTTTGTTGTCAAAACCCAGGGCTTTTTAATAGCAGGAACTCCTTTGCATATTAGGCCACACACCCCTAATGTAGCCAGTCCTAATGAGTTTCTGCTGTTGGGTGTGGCCTATTATGCTAATGAGTTCCTGCTGGGTGTGGCCAACTCGGGAGCCAGCCGGAACTCCATTCCTGTGCGTTCCTGCCCAAAAATAGCCCTGCTCCCATCCAAATACTAGCCAGGGTTGACCCTGCTTAGCTTCTGAGATCTGGAGATCTGACAAGATTGGGCTAGCCATTTTTTTCAGAAGAAGGTAATTAAAGGTATTTCCCATGGTCCCGCCCCCCCCAACGGATCACAGGACAAAGACATTAAACTTATTGCTATCCAATGCCATGTCACACTTTCCTGCCTGGTCAGCCCTGGTACAACGTACACCCCTGTTTAAGACTGTCAGTTTTTCACACTCTAGAAACCAGAGACCTGGAACCACCACTCTGTTTTTCAGAATACGCACATCGACAAATAGAAAGATAGAGCTGGAAGGTACCCAAGGGCCATCTAGTCCAACCCCTGGCCAATGCTCCGTCTGAGCTGTGGAGTTCTGTGAGCAAAAATTCTACTTTGTGAGCTACTGGCATTAAAATTGTAAGTGAGCGACTTGGTTACTGCATAAATTAGTTTGCTCTGGAGTCATCCTTTCTGAGCTAAGACAAAAGTGTGTGAGCCGGAGGCTAAAAAACTGTGAGCTAGGTAAAAGGTAAAGGTAAAGGTTCCCTTGCTCGAAAGCCAGTCGAGTCCGGCTCTAGGGTTGCGGTGCTCATCTCCGTTTCAAAGCCGAAGAGCCAGCGCTGTCCGAAGACGTTTCCGTGGTCATGTGGCTGGCATGACTAAACACCAAGGCGCACGGAACGCTGTTACCTTCCCACTGAAGTGGTCCCTATTTATCTACTTGCAATTTCTTGCTTTCGAACTGCTAGGTTGGCAGGAACTGGAACTAGCTCACACTAACTCAGCTTAGAGGGAATACTGCCCCTGGCACAATGCAGGAAATTCATAGCTACCTTCCCCCCCACCCCCAATCCCCAGTGCCCTCTGCTCTATGCCCAGAAGAGGGCAAAAACTTCCAGGATCTGACCTGAAGGAAAATTCCTTCCTGATCCCAAACTGGCAAGCAGCAATTACCCTGGCCACATAAGGAAGGCCGCAAGAGCTGAGCACTGACTCATCCCTTCCTGCCCTCCCTCTCACCTTCTGCCCAAATTCATAGTGAGTCAATGAAAGTGGGCTGAAAAGCATTAAGTGGCACACAGGAATTCAGACTCAGAGATGTTTTCAATACAATCTTCTTGGCCCTTATGTTTCCAAAGTCATTCCTTCTGTTCCAAACATTTGTCGTTAAAAAACCCAATTCAGCCACTACTTAGTGTGCCTGTTATATGCTCTTGACAGCTGATAAGAGGGTGTACCAGGTTGGTGGGGCACATCTAATATTTTCACCTGGTCTAGCTACTGAGCCTGTTTTCACAGGTGATGCTCCAGACATCTGCACACTGTCCTGCCATGATAGAACAGCTACCTATTCCAGACTCTGGCTTTATTTATCTCCCAGATTTGTATTTCAGCTTTCTAAACAACCTGCCCAAGGCAGCTCACAATAAAAAAGCTCTCCAAAATGCCAATTCTATAAAAATCCTAAAAATATAAAAAACATAAAATTAAACCCTATTCACACTATGAACACCAATAAAAACCCACAGAAACAGTGGCAGATTTTAAAATATCAGCTATGGAAGGCACAGGAAAGCTAAAATATGTTACACCAGGCACCTGCTTCAGAAATACCTTCTTAGAGAGGTTATTCCAAGGCTGGGGAACTACGACTGAGGAAATGGATATTACTATTCTTCAACACTTGCTTTTTTCAGCTCCAGAAAAGCACAGGAGAATCTAGCATTAATCAGTTGCTACATGATAAAAATAATGTCAGTGATGAGCAAATTCTTGACAGCGAATATCTGAAATTTTTTGACTTGTCAGCCTTCCCACACAAATCTTGATCACCTAAGAGAAATTCTGTGCATGACCAAAATCCAGTGAATACTGAAAATTGCCTGCAAGATTTAAAGGTTAAACCATCTCACGAGCATCACCATAGACCAATTTAACAAAAACACAGTATAAGAATATGGTAAACAAAATAATACCAACCAGCCCCATTCAGGTGCACGCATACAAAGCAACAGATTAAGCACGCAAAGATCTCCTAACCATCCAGATAGTCAGCACTGTCGGTTCGGACAGTACTTATTACCTGTTTTAAGGAGGGAAGTGTCTGTTCAGAAGTACAGGTACAGTGCAATAACACCACAGTCCTCTCCTCGATTTCCTGAGCTGGAGGCGGTTTCCTTCCTCCTCTGGGCAGATCACATCAGCTTTTATGGAACCCAGTGTAGGAGATGCACAGAATCTATTTTCATCTTACTGGCTTGGGTATTTGTGGAACACTACATACACCTATAGACCCTAAAGCAAATGCTTTTGAAAGGGAAAATGTCTGTCTACTAGGTATAAAATGCAGATCACGATATAGGAAAATCCTCCATAGGATTAGATGGGTTCAAATAAGTATTTATTTATTTATTAAACTTATACCCTGCCCTCCCCGCAATAGCCGGCTCAGGGCCGTTTATGTGTATACAGAACTTTAAGCACGCAAGTGATTTAAAGTGATGGCAAAGCAGAGTTTGGAAATACATGTATAACTGCAACACACTCTTCTGGAAGTGGCTTCTCCTTTTCATGCAGCAAACATGTTCACTGCGCGCACACCAGTGCATCCCGAAACAAACCCAGGTAGATACATGCTTAAAAACGCTCTTGCACATGCACGCACACACACAAAAAACGCTGACTGAGATACAGTTCTGAGTCACATGCAACACACTTGATGTAACATCACTGCAAATATATATTTGCAAATGCGGAGCTGCCCGGAGGAGAGCCATGCGTGGAGGCAGCTCAGTGTGGAGAACCTGGGTTTGCTGTTGCATAAGGGGTAAAAATGACAGGACCTTTGCGGATGCGCACGCCTCCAGGTCGCTCCATTCCCCCCCTCCCTGCCCCTTAGTGCATGATGAGAGACTCAAACCTTCTTTCCCACCTAGTTTCCCTTGCACAGCACGGCACCCCTACAGACCCTCGGAAGTCGACCGGGCTCCCCTGCGAGCAAACCGTGCAGAGGGGATGGAGACGCACATCCCACCCGCCGCCGCGGGAACTCGGCACAGCCGCATCGCTTCTCACGCCCGCTCTCCGGCTACAGACCCGCGCCCTTTACCTGCTAGCAGAAGCCCGCGCTGCAGCCAATGAGGCTCTGTGACTCGCTAAAGAGAGGGGGGGTCCCCGAGAGAATCGCCCAGAGGACCAATGGGCCCACGGCAGGGGCGTGGCCCGTGCAGCAGCCGGCCAACCAGACAGAGGCCGGCTCGTTTCTATAGCAGCCGGCAAG
The DNA here is from genome assembly GCF_001447785.1 of Gekko japonicus. Lineage (NCBI taxonomy): Eukaryota > Metazoa > Chordata > Lepidosauria > Squamata > Gekkonidae > Gekko > Gekko japonicus. The sequence continues at coordinate 1,448,867 of NW_015174846.1, forward strand.
GCGGAGGGGGCGTGGCGTGGCCGGGGTGGGGTGGGAGGAGCTGCCCCGCGGGGCTGTCTGTCTGACCTCTGCTGCGCAAACTTGCCGGCGAGCGAACTTGATGGCAATGGCTTTTGTCTGCTCCTAGACAGTTTTGCCCAGCAGCTGTCCGACGAGGGTGCAATTCGGACGGATATAGGTATGTTAGCCCCCAGCAGCCAAAGAAAGGGGGGGTCCCAGGGGCACCTTGAAGACTTAACATGTATTACAGAACAAAGTTTGAGTCCAGTGGCACCTGTCAGACGAACACACGGTATTTTATTCATGGTATAGGCTTTCTGGTGCAAGCCTCCTCGCTTCCTCACACATGGTAATAAACTTTTGGGTGCAAGCACACTGAGCTCTGTGGACTCAGAGAAGGGCAGCATATAAATTGAAATTATAAATACATAAATAAAATAAAACCAAACTTTGTTGATCTTAAAGGTGCCTCTTTCGGTTGCTTCAGACCAACAAGGCCACCCCACCAAAATGTATTCCAGCATTGCCTTTCCTCAGATGCTTTGAAGGGTACATCTGCTCAAAATGACTCTGCAAGTCAGTGCCTCTGATGAAGGGAGCCCTGGTTTGGGGGACGGACTTCTGCTGGAATAAATTTTGTTACTGGGTAAAGGGGACTCCTGTTTTATTTTGCCATTACGTTCAATGGGATTTACTTTCAAGCAGTCCTAAAGTGCATTGGGCTGAGCCAATCTAGGGCTGTCCCAATTAAACTGTCATTGATTCTGCCTGATTTGCATTGTGGAGCACTTTAAGATTTAGTCAAGTAGATATTGCAGCCCTAATACACAGGGACACGGACCAGAAAAAGAAAAAGAAAAAAGAATGTTCAACACAAATGCAGTTTTCTCTACCTTCAGAACAAGTAGATAGTTTGAGGCCTTTCTGGAAGTTACATCTTTCAAACTCAGAACCCTCATGCCATGTCTATGGGACTGGACAACACTACACATTAGTTTACTGAGCGCTTCTGTGTGTAAAGTGTTGTAAAGTCGCAGCTGACTTATGGCAGCCCTGTAGGGTTTTCAAGGCAAGAGATGTTCAGAGGTGGTTTGCCAATGCTAAAATTCCTTGATGGCTTCCCAAATACTAGTCAGGGCCCACTCTGCTTAGCTTCTAAGATCTGACATGATCAGGCTAGCCACCCAAGACTGATATGGCAACCTTTGATGCAGTGGTTAAGTGGGCAGACTCTAATCGGGAGAACCAGGTTTGATTCCCCACTCCTCCACTTGCAGCCGCTGGATGACTTTCAGGAAGCCATAGTTCCCTCTGGCCCGGGTCACACTGGCTGGATATCGCGGGGGGGGGGGGGGGGGAGGCATGGCTAATTGCCCAGGCGCAGTTTGATCCACGATTACGGGATCAGACTCGCTGGCGGCACACCACGGGTCCTTCCCTCGGCGCCGGCAGCTAAATGAGGGACCGGAGGGGAATGCCGCGCGCCGGCACAATCACACCACAGGCGTCTGGAGGCGGCCCATGGCAAACGTTTATTAGTACCTTGGACGTACTAGTTTTTAAACCCGCATTGTCGGCAGTAAGCCACGGGTGCGCTTCACTTCCCAGATGTTGGGGTGTGATCGCGCCTGGATAATCCGCCCACCATCCGTGCCTCTCCCGCGGCAACTTTGCCGTGTGACCGGGGCCCCTGAGCTGTTCTCTCAAGAGGAGTTCTTGAAAGAGCTGTCTCAGCCCCACCTACCTCACAGGGTGTCTGTTGTGGGGAGGGGAAGGGAAAGGAGTTTGTCAGTTGCTCTGAGATGCTGAGTGAAGGACGGGGTATAAATCTAATCTCCTCCTCCTCCTCCTCTTCTGAATCAGACCCATCAAGATCAGCAATGTCTGATTCTCTTGACAGCAGCTCTCCAGAGTCTCAGGTCGAGGGCTTTCACCATCACCTACTGCCTGGGCTTTTAAACTGGAGATGCTGCCGGGGATTGAACCTGGGACCTTCTGCATGTCAAGCAGAGCATCTGCCACCGCACCGCAGTCCCTCCCTTCTCTCTTCCCCAGACACAGACTTGCAGAAATGCTAGATTCAAGTCCTGTAGCACCTTAGCGACAAACAAAATTTGGGGGCAGTTGCATCTGACGAAGCGAGAGCTTTGACTTTCAAAAGCTTCTCCCCCTCCTCCAAATCTTGTTGGTCTTTATGTGCCTCTGGATTCGAATCTAGCTCTTCTACTGCAGACCAACAAAGCTGCCCTCCTGAAACTATCTTGCATGAGCATGCAAGCCCATGAAGCAGTATAATGTTTGTGATTTGCCAAAGAATGAGTAGGAGATGGAACCTGGGCTTCCTTCATCCAAATTCACCATTGTATTGGCACATACACACATTTTAAGTGTATATATCTTTCACCCAGAAATAGTACAGACTAAATGCGAGGCGGTAGTGGTTTCAAGGCTTTTAAAGGCTGTTCATACTGTTCAGGAGTCACGACTCCTTTACAAAAACCATGGACAGCTCCACTCCGGATATTCTTTTTAAAAAGCATTACGTATGTAGCACTAGCAAACATTTAGAGTCCAGAACCAACATCATAAAGGCCTGGGGACAGACCACAGTATTTTAGGAAGTTCAGAGTGTCTCATGAGAGGGTCCATTGATCATGAGAGTGTATATTCTTTACTCTGTTGCCTCTGGTATCTGGATTTTGGATCGCTTCAAAAACTTGACATTTCCAAGAAACTACTTGTCAATTTGTTGTCGAAGGCTTTCATGGCCAGAGTTCATTAGTTGTTGTAGATTTTCTGGGCTCTATGGCCATGGTCTTGGCATTGTAGTACCTGACATTTTGCCAGCAGCTGTGACTGGCATTCTCAGAGGTATAACACAGAAAGATGGCGTACTCTCTGTGTCAATGTAAGAAGAAACATGGTAAAGGTAATTTATATCTACTCAGGAAGGAGGGGTAGGGCTGAGTCATTATCTCAGAGTTTCCCAGGCTGTGACATGCTAATGGAGGAGCTTTCTTGAGGAGGTTCTTTTGCATATGGATTGGCTGTTGAAATTCTAATCTTATCTGTTTCAACAGCCTGGAAAATCTACAACTAACTACTTGTCAATTGAAACTAGTGAAGCTGTAGGAATTGAAACAGCTCAAGAGATAGACACAAACACTGCCAAGACATTAGGGAAAACTAGAGACATCCTGGCTACATTTATAACACTGGAAGGTAAAAGATGTGATGTTAAAGATCAAGGTGGGGTGGAAAGAAATTAATGACATGGTCACGAAATCAAGCCTTAATGATCTTCCAAACTCTGACACATAGGTGTAAGGGCATCAGTTTGGATTTTTTACTCAGAAACTAATATCCAAAACATCATACACAATTGTTGATACTGAAAATAAAGTTTAAAAACTGAAAAAACACCACATTGACAATTACTTCAGGCTTAGCCAGTTTCAATTTTGGGTGTAAGTTTTTGTGTGCCTGTACTGCACACATCTTCAGATGCATGCACACAAAAGCTTACACCTAGAATTAAACTTTGTTGGTCTTAAAGGTGCCACTGGACTCAAACTTTGCTCTGTTGCTTGAAGACCAACATGGCCACCCCACCTGAATCTGTCTTCAGGCTTAGCTGTTTTCTTTGCAAGTTCAGTGTGGACAAGAAATACCATTTTTAAACTGACATTTAACAGGTGTTGTATACAAATGTTTGATCCAAAGTTCAATGTGGACAAGAAATACCACTTTTAAACTGACATTTAACAGGTGTTGTATACAAATGTTTGATCCAGTCTATCTCATTTTATTTATTTGCAGTCAAGTCACAACCATCTTATGGTAACACCATTGAGATTTCAAGGCAAGAGACTTTTTTTAATCTTTCAATTTATTGATCGCTCAATCCTTGCAGAACTGCCAGCTCTGAGCGATTTACAGTTACTCATGAATTCACATGGGACTAACAATGATAGGGGTAAGGGAGGACAACATATATCTTTTTAATTCACACACATTTTTGCAGTCGACGGGGAGTTTGGTCAGCTGTAAGCTTCAGATGTGTTCCGGCAGCATTCTCACTCGGCATTGCTTGATGTCGTCAGCATTTTTCAGTCGCAGCGCAGCACTGCCACCGTCTGGCCGGAATGGCCCATTACAGGCTACTTTTTTGATGCTGCGTAAATCTCTCCCGGCTTTTGATCTTACGCACGGACCTTCCGCTCGTCGGCTAACACCACCCCCACCAGGGGTTTAGTGTGCCCACTAAATGGTACCCATTTTATCTACTCGCCAAAGCTTTCGAACTGCTGGGTGGACGGCGAGTTGGGGACAAGGCTGGTTGCTCACACCAGCGCGGGGCTAGAACTGACAGCAGTCCTGTTCAGCTCAGATGTTTAACCAGAGGATAAATCCCCTGTGCCACCGCTCCCCGTAAATTCAGAGGTGGTTGGCCATCGCTTGCCTCTGTGTAGCAACCCTAGACTTCCTAGGTGGGTCTCCCAATCAACTACTAACTGGGGCTGACCCTGCTTAGCTCCTAAGATCTAACCACAGCCGGCAAGCCTAGGCTATCCACGTCAAGACATCTGATGCACAGTATTGTGGAAACGGTTATTTATTTGCAGGGACAAATGGGGAAGCTGAAAGGGCCCTGGAAAGAAAGCACCACTGTGGCCCCCTGCGTGTACACCTGATCCAGTGGGTGGGGCACAGCTCTGGGGGAGGGGCTGTAGCTGAGTGCCAGAGTACCTGCTTCACATGCAGAAGATCCCCAGTTCAATCCCTGGTATCTCCACTTAAAAGGACTTACATAATAGGGGATGTGAAAGACCTCCAACAGAGACTCTAGAAAGTCAGTGCTTATCAAAGGCCTGACTCAGTAAGGCAAATTCATGTTGGGTTTTGTTTCACAATTTTCCTTCAGTCTGGAACAACATTTACACTCCCCTCACTTAAATTCTGCTCTGACGACAGGAAAACACCCACTGTGAACATTAATCACGGCAGAATTCAGGCTAACACTTTAAAAGATGCCATACCTACAGTGCAATCCTATGTAGAGTTACTGTAGTTGGACAATGGAAACCAACACTTTTGTAACCTAATAACCCCAACTGGAATTAGGACACCTATCCTGTGGCAAGCCTACAGATACTATTTCAAAACATCTTTTGAACTTCAAACAGTCTTGACGACTCTGTAACTCCAGAGGAATAGCCATGTTGGTCTGTTGTAGCAGAAATAGACATTAACCGGCAGCATTTTAAAGACTAGCATATTTTCAATCGAGCAGAAACTTTAGTGGACTATAGTTTATTTTAGCAGATACATGTCATGGTTCCTCAGTCGCTGTGCCAAAGAATAAATGGACACGTGTGACATTCCCAATACTACCATTTTTAATCTCCCAGGACACTGTTGCTGACCTAAAATTTACCACTTTCCAGCAAAAGAATTTCAAAGAGAAATTTCATCTTGAAATTGCTGAATTAGAATTTAAGAAGTCTGATGTACACAGGGTTGAGCTTGGTTTGTCTTGGGGGTACTGCTGGACTCTAGCTTCATTCTCATATCTTTTTGTTAACTCTTGCATTTATGTGCTAATTTGACACTATCCACTGATCTTACCGGCCACCTGATCCAATTTCAGCCCTACTCATGCATCTTGGCTCTGAATGGCCCCTCTTAACGGCTGCCCCCCACCAGTGTAACCTCTGAGTTAGTGTGAGCTAGCTCAGTTTTTTAGCCTCTGGCTCACACATTTTTGTTTTAGGATGGCTCCAAATCAAACTAATTTAAAATCGCTCGCTCACAACTTTAATGCCAGTGGCGCACAAAGTAGAATTTTTGCTCCCAAGACTCCACAGCTTAGAGGGAGCATTGCCCCCCACCCTCTTTTTCCCTGTAAATAACCCTTGAGATTTTGTTCCATTTATCTGAAGAAGTGTGCTTTGCACACAAAAGCTGGCATTTCGAATAAAGCTTTGTTGGTCTTAAAGGTGCCGCTGGACGCAAACTTTGCTCTGCTGCTTCAGACCAACATGGCTACCCACCTGAACACTGTTTGTTGTCATGATAAAATGGAGGGGACAAAGATGTAAGCAACCCTAAGCTCCTTGGGATAAACAGGTACTAAAAAGCAAGTTTCCACTCATTCTGATGTTCCTCTATGCAATTTGCTATGCAATTCCCATGTCACTGGACCTGCCCTGTGGAGCAAGATTTATTGCTATTTGGCTTTGGTTACAAAGGATATCGACTCAAACTTCAGTAAAAGGCCTGGTTCCCAGTTGAGCATAAACAGCAAACAGCAAAAAGAAACAGGACAGGACAAAGGGCTTCTCTCCACCTCAAGACAGTGTAGAGCCACAGACTAGGGCAGTGTGTAGGCTTCTGTCTCTCTGTGTTTGTTTTTGTTTTGGAAGCAGAAACTGCATGACCACACCTCTAACCCCATCCCAACACTTCAGAAAATGGCATGAGGTTTCCAGAAACAGCATGACCACACCTCTGACCCCATCCCAACACTAGTTGCTGGCAGTCTTGGTTAACCTAGAAGGCAGAGTATCTGACCCCACCAGAGCCCTCAATTCCACCATATATAGAAGAGCTCAATGGGGGCAGCTACTTTAATTTCAAACAGCATGCCCCAAGGAGGTTCAAGCCATACCTCCTTATATCAGCCTAATTCTAAGGTTTCTTTACATGTAATGACTTTAGGATAACACTCAAGTTTGCAGAGTGCACCTAAAAAATGGAACTGCTTCAGATAAGATGCGTCCTGGCTCAAGACAGCTTACACTTCCCTCAACTTGTTAAGTCTTTAAGGTATCTCAGTGAAGCAAACTAACATGGCGCCCCTTCGGAAATGAAAGAAAATGTAATGTGCTAATGTGACAGGCAACTTGTCGAAGAGCCCGAATGGGCTTGCAACTCTTCTGTACAGCACACGCTCAGGAAGAAATCCATTTGTCTGTCTTGTAGCACAGTATGACCTGTTCTACGAATACGTATTCCTGATGAATTCCTGATGAAGCAAATACCACTGCATTAGTTGATACCGTGTGGTTGGTACTGTTTTATTGTTCAATAATACTGATTAAAATATTTACACTCCTACATATAAATCCACAGTTTAAAACCATTCATACCTATGGCTTTTAAGTTGATTTCCCACCCCCCCCCCCCCATCTTCCAGACACAAGATCTTCCTGTAAAGGGTCAAAAAATGTTTAAATAATAAAACAGTAGCCGGATGCATTGTGTAGACACAGTGTATTTTTTTAAAATGTTTTTTCTTTTAAATATAAAATGTACCTTTCCCCTCCCTAAAAAATAAAAATCTGGAGATAAGATGCCAGTGCAACCTTTCGGCCAACTCATAACTTGCAACAGATTCAGCTGAATTATTCCTATTACGAATGGCCCTCCCCCATCCACAAAGAAAAACTGCCAGTGATAAATCCATTTCCTCTCCCCCATCTGCATTTATTTCAATGTAAAAAAACCCTGTTAGCTGACAATTGCAAGCAAGATTACAAAGCGCTGTACAGCCATATCTACATTGTCTTTGTAATTACCTTCAAAGCTTTGTGGAAGTTTAATTTCTTAGTTGTGAAAAGGCACAAGGGTTTTTGTGTGTGTGTGTTTTGTTTTGCTTTTCTGAGCCCCAAGCATTTGCACGCTCCAAATTCCAGGCTTCCAAGATAGCGGCTGCATTTAAGAACACAAGTAAGTCAAAGAGAGCGTCAACTGCAAAATATTAATGGGGGAAAGAGAAAACAATAGCCACCATTTCTAACCAGATCGCTCAACTCTCTTTAGTTAATCCATATGAATGCCGAAACCTCACAACGTTAACGCTAAACTCATATTCTGCAAGGAGGAATAGAACTTGCTCGAAAGTCTGACAGAGACAACAGCAAAACCTAATGGTACAGTCTAACAAAACTCTACAATTAAACTTCACACAAAGCTGTCCGTGTCTAGAATAAAATTTGTTCCATGGTATTTTTTTTTAATGAAAGAGGGATTTTTTTTAAAAAAAAATGAAAGTACAAGAAGAGCAATTTAACCAAATATCTTAACTTTGGTCCACCTGTCCGGTCCCCAGAGGGCATCAACGCGGGACAGCCATTCCCCACTGGTGGTGCAAAAGTCAAACAAGAAAAATAACAAAACAAAACAAAAATTAATGATTTGGTATGACATGTTTCAGACCACAAGCAACACAGTCAACGTTGTCCTAGGTTTCCACCTTCTCCTCCTGTATGTCCACTATTGGCTGAGTTTTTAAATCATCAGATTCTCCATGATCGGCTGCCGGTGCCACCATCTCGTCCACCTGCACAGGTGAGCTCCCTTCCAGTCCTCCTTGATCCACGTGTTCCGATTCTACTGGCCCGAGGTCCGCTTCCTCTATGAGCTGTGCCTGGACCTCCTCCATCTGCAACTGATTTACGTGCTCAACGTCCAGCTCCTCCATGTGCACTTCTGTCCCTGGCTCAGTCTGAATGTGCTCCACCTCCAGGTAGCTAATCTCTACCTGTTCTTGCAGCTCGGCTATCTGTTCGCCTTTCACTTGATTGTTCTCTATCAAGTCCGGGTGCACCTGCTCGACCGTCACTTGTGCCGGGTCCACCTGGACCTGAATGAGTGGCAGAACGTGGACCTGTTCCACCTGCTCAATGATGGTCATCGAGGCCACTGGGTCGCTGTCCACTGGGAGGATGTCATCGGTCACTATCCGTTCTGAAATGTGGTGGATTTCCTGCAGGTGCCTCCTCAGTTCGCTGCCTTGCATGAACCAGACGTCACAGATGGTACAGTGGTTGGGTTTGTCGCCTGTGTGTATTACCAAGTGATCTTTAAATTGGTCCCAGCTGTTAAAGACACTGTTGCAGACCTGAAAAGGATAACACGAGGCTACATTTAGGAACTTTAACCAAAATATGTTGTTGAAGGCTTTTCACGGCCGGAGTTCATTAGTTGTTGTAGATTTTCCAAGCTGTATGGCCGTGGTCTTGGCATTGTAGGATCTGACATTTTTCCAGCAGCTGTGACTACCATCCTCAGAGGTATAACTCCATCTTTCTGTGTTATACCTCTGAGGATGCCAGTCACAGCTGCTGGCGAAACGTCAGGTCCTACAATGCCAAGACCACGGTGATACAGCCCAGAAAAATCTACAACAACTAACTTTAACCAAAGTTCCATTTTCATTTCCTGACAGATCTAGACTGCTAGCTGTATTTGTCTGTGGCAGTAGAGAAGAGCAAGAGTCCAGTAGCACCTTAAAGACTAACAAAATTTGTGGCCGGGTGTATAGAAATATTGATTTCTAAAAGTCTCCTGCCTTCTCCTGTGATGTCTTTCTGATAACATGCTGTGTCTTATTTCCATTTGCAATGCCAAATGGTAAGGCCAAATGGCCGGAGCAAACTTTATAACCATGCCATATACCACATTCCTTCACACCTTTATGCCAGAGAGCCAGACAATGAGGCTCCACACACTAGGCCTCACATGAGTCTTGTCACGTATGCAATGAAGAAAGCTAGAGGTTGGGCCATCTGACTACAGGCAGGGCCTCCAAACTTCCAGCCAATCCCACAAACCTGATGTTAGCAACCATGGCAACCAACAATTGGCCACACACCCCTGCTGCTCGCGATTGGCTGATGGCCGTGGCTAATCGTGACTAGTAATTGGGGTATAATTGATTGATCCCTATGGGAGTGAGCTCTTAGCTCTCCCTTCCTCCTCTTGTCATTGTCTGTTTTATGACATCTGAAATGCTGTCTCTTGGGAAACAAAGACCTGCTTTGTGACTTGGAGCACATGGGTGTGCAAAGATGGGATTTCTCTTCAAAATCCCTTGGACTATTTTGGACTGTTGGATGTTCCTGAATTGGTAACTATGTATCTTTAATGTATAGTTAAGGCAAAGAGCCATAGGTTTTTCTTGTTTTCAGTATCCTCTAATAGTCTGTTGCTATGCTCTGTACTGAATAAAGATCCTTCTTATTTCTAATTGCTTCTGATGTTGTAACTTGAGCTCCAAGGCTAAAATCTTGTGTCTAACGCTGACCACATAAAGAGCTACCCTGTGATATTATTGTGTTAAGTCCCAGAGGCCAACTGAGAGTTTGGAATCTCGGCTCTCAAAGTTAGGTGGGGACCTTTGAAGAGATTCTGGTGGCAAACTGTTCTGAAAACCAGAGAGGGTATAGACAATCTCGTGGTTTGTTGTTTAATGCGCTGAAGATACAGGGTTCCCTCGCTTTCCTGGACTGGACTGAGTGGGTTAATCCTGTACACTGGGTATGAGCTTTCGTGAGTCACTTTAAGGTCTTTAAGGTACTACTGAACTCTTGATCTTTTCTACCTTTCCTGACAGTTATCTTCAGATCCATTTATTTGTTTAAAATGCAGGTCACCAAAAAACACAAAGTCCACACCTAGTCTTAATTCTCAGGGTTACCACTCGCTGCACCATTAGCAATAAGAGATGAGTACAAACAAATTCATTGTTATAAAAAAGTTGAAGAGCATATCCTCTCTCGTATCAGATGAACCCCATAGCCAGGTACAACGATCGACTGCACAAACTTGCACCCACTTTTCTGCGCAGCTACTCTCCATGCAACTTTTATCCTGATCGGACTGCAGGCCCCCTCTAAGGGCAGTTACTGGAGCGGAGCTGTAGGGCATTTCAAGAAGATTTTTGCACGGCAACCTGTACAGGAATACCCAGGTGGGACGCGGCAAAGACATATCGCTTCCCTAGAAGCGTCTGCTGTAAGCAGAACACTGGAAAAGGTTGCTGGGGAATGCACAGCAGGCCATCTCTAGGGAGCCCCCTCATCTCTTCCTTTTCCTACTAAATGTCTCTTCTGATGGAGGACACTGAAGGAGAAAATGGCTTGGATCTCGCCTAAGGTTCCCATGTGGGGGACAATCCCCTCCCGCTCTCCCTGGGGGTCCCCTGTCTCTCAGGAACAGCATCATTCAGGGGGGATGGGGCTATGCCACAGGAAAGGGGAATCAGTGAATCTCATTCCCCTCCCCACGAGGCCTGCAGAAATTCTACACAGACTCCAAGCCACTGCTTAGAAGCTGCAGTGGGAAAGGGGGGCACAGACTACACCCAAGATGTAAAACAAAACAAAACGAAAGGATCTTTCCTCCACAGTCTTTCCCTTCCACCAGACAGAAAAGCAAATTTATCAGTACTGGTGCATTTTGAAACAGAACTGTTTCATTTTTATTCAAATAAGAGGCATAATACTACAGTTGAAGTTGTAAGAAACTAATTAAATATGCTGGGTTTGATGTCTTGAAAAACAGTTTTCTGAAATAAAGAAAACAAGCAAACAAAACATGGTTCCAGTGACTAAGCAACCAGGAGCATAAATTGTCCAGAACAGAATGTGAACAATACTGGAGAGGGGATATTGCTAAAAGCTAATAATCTAATGATGTAGAGTTCTCATATCAAGACAGTCAAGTAACCAAGATGAATTTTTGAAGGATTGGGAAGAAGCAATAACATTTTAAGTAGGCCAGTTCTAGTACTGTCAAGGACACTTTTGCTACAATCTCCAAAGAGCTGTTCCTGCGGGGGGGGGGGGGGGGTGTCGGATGGAAGAACCCCAGATGAAATTGTAGTTGCTGTGGCAACTCTTTCCTAAAGCATTTGGCAGCCATCATATGCAAGCAGGCCACCCTCTTAAATGTCCCAGCACTGTTTGCACAAGGCCACACTTCTTTCAGTCAAATACAATACAGTTACAATGGGAAAAGCGCCGATAGGAACAAAACAAGAGGTGAAATGATTCAACTTCTATGTAGGGATATCAATGTCCCCCGTGCGCTCATGGGACTCACCACGCTCTCCTCCCTTCTTACCACCTCATCAGTGGTCCTGAATCCCATCCTCAGGCCCTCTCTTTCAAGTAAAAAGACCCCAGACCCACTGGGGCTGGTATCTTGATCACATACCTGACATTCATAAAGCTTTTTCCGCCCCTTTTTAGCACCAACGCCGGACTGGCACGCTGTCAAGTGACACTTGAGCGTGCTGTTCCGAGCAAAACGTTCGTGGCAGTTTGGGCACTCAAATGGCTTTTCACCTATCGAGGCAAACACAGGCAAACTTTAGAAAAAGCACATCGTTTCCCCCTTGGCCTCTGTGCCCTGTTTGTTGGCCCTCCAGGGCTACTGGTTGGTCACTGTGTCAAAGAGGATGCTTGGACTAAATGGACCACTGGTCTGATCCAGAAGGGCTCTTATGCTCTTAGACCACGTTTACTGAGGTAGCTAGAGGAAGGGGCACTTAAACTCTTACACATGTGCCACCCCCACCCCCCGGTCCTTCCTCTGAGCTGTTCCCCCTTCATCCAGGTCTACTTGCCATTTTCAAGCTCAGACGTAGAGGGGGAAAAAAATTAAACACACCTGGGGGTTGGGGGCAGGAAAAGACACAGCTGCTGGGGGCATTGGCAGAAGAAAATGGTCTGTTTTCCCTGCCGATTCTCCCCTACAGATGTCATGCCCCATATATCTGCCTTACAAAGAAAACACAGAATTGGTAACACATTTTAAGGCAGAAGATATACACTGGTTATGCTTTACTTTAATTATTCCTTTTATATTTCTGGTGCCAATTGAAGCCACTGGGTGACGCTGATATGTTGTATTTGGTATGTTGTATTTTTTCCCCCTCTATTGATCCTACGTGCCTTGTAAACCCCCCACCACCACCCCGAAACCACTAAGTCACCTTACACAACATGGAGAGAGACTCCTGTTCACACACTGCCTATATCCCAAATCCTCCAACAGTACTGCTGAAATGCCTCTCGGCTGTGCGCTTTGTATATTCTTTAGATATAAAACAGAATTTAAAATAGGCTAGCAACGTATCTAGCGCAAAATGTTGATGTATGAAAGTTAATCATTATTCAAAAGCACAAATACATCCAACATACTTGTATGTTTTTCTTGGAAGTTACACATTCATACGTTGATAGTAATACATGTCAGAATGCTTGAGCAGATTGACTTTTGGTTGATCCAGCAAGGCAGATCTTATGTCCTTATGTCACCGTTTTCAACGGCACAGCCACTTAACCTTCCAACCTTACAGGATGAAGACAAAGAGTTGGTTTTTATACCCTGCTTTTCTCTACTTTAAGGAGTTTCAAAGCAGCTTACAAATTTGCCTTCCCTTCCTCTCCCCACGACAGGCACCCTGTAAGGTAGGTGGGGCTGAGAGAGCTGTGACTGGCCCAAGGTCACCCAGCAGGCTTTATGGGTGGGGGGAGGAGTGGGGAATCAAACCTGGTTCTCCAGATTAGAGTCCACTGGTCTTAACCACTACACCATGCTGGCTCTCATGGATGATATGACATTAAGCTTATGCCTTAAGACTTCCTGGCCCATGCCTACTTTTTTCCAGAGCACCACAATCATTTTGATACAATAAAGCAGTCACAAGATCAGTCAATGCTCACGCAGCTTCAGAGTTCCATTTCTGAGTCAGCTCCCAGACAAATAAAAAAAACCCTAACATATCTATTTTATTTGGAAAGTGTATATGCCACCTCTCTGGAGACCTGCTTAAGGCATCTTACAACTAAAACAAAACCATTAAAAACCACAGCCATTAAAAACAAAGAAAGCTACTAAAAACAACCTGCAGCCACAACTTCCTTGATGGATTAAGGGCCAGCAACAGCCACAGCTCTGGCTTCACTTCATTAAAATGAGCGTGTGCAAGTTCTGGCTCTTCAGATGGTGCCATCTAAAAAGCCCAGTCCCACTGAAGCCAACGAGTGTAACATGCAAGACAAGGAGGAGGAGGAGGAAGAGGAGATTGGATTTATACCCCGCCCTTCACTCGGAGTCTCAGAGCGGCTTACAAACTCCTTTCCCTTCCCCTCCCCACAACAGACACCCCGTGAGGTAGGTGGGGCTGAGAGAGCTCTTTTGAAAACTGCTCTTTCAAGAACAGCTCTAGCAGAACTATGGCTTGCCCAAGGTCATCCAGCAGCTGCAAGTGGAGGAGTGGGGAATCAAACCCGTTTCTCCCAGATTAGAGTCCGCGCACACTTAACCACTACACCAAACCAAACTTGCAAAACTTGTGATCCACCAAGCTGAACAGAGCCCACCAGTCAGTTGTCCTATATGGCCAAGCAAGTTGTTTGACGGCAGGGCATACAACAACACCAAGAGGTTTACTGAGCCCATGAGAGAGGGCCACACAAATAGTGCAGGCCTGCCTTCAGTAGCTTCTGGATTACTTCCTGTGTAAATAGGTTTTTAACGCTAAGAAGATGATCCAAGATTTCTGCCATTCTTCTCTAAGGCTCTAGCAAAATATTACCAAAACGTCAGTGCGGGGAAGGGACAGCACCAGGAAGAGAGAGAGCTGGTCCATAACCAAGTGGGCAAACAAAGAAAACTGTAGTTACCTGTGTGTTTCCGCAGATGCTCTTTAAAATGGCCAAAGTGGTCAAATTGTTTATCACAGTACTGGCAGACGTGTATTTTTTTGCCCGGCCTCTGCTTCTTGTTGGCGCCACCTTCGTCAAGGTGGTAACAGGTAAGGTGCTGCTTCAATGCACTTTCTCGGAGGTACCTTTTGTTGCATAGGTCGCACTTGTAGCTCTCGGTGGAGTGCGTTTTCATGTGCTCCTTAAAGTGGTAGAACAACTTAAACGAACGGTTGCACTTTTCACAGTGGAACAGGTTGTTGACGTGAGACAGCTGCAGCTCCATGATCTCGATGCCTTCCATCTGCTTGCCCATCGGGTCGGACACGCTGTCGCATTCCTCCTGGATCTGGCTCTTCCTCTCCCCGTGGCGGAACTTGCTGGTGATATCCGCCAGAAGGGCCAACGCCGACTCATCTGAAGTCCCTGTGGTCTGAATGTACTTGATAGACTGCTCGGCGGATGCAACCTCCTCAAGTGCTTCAATGTTGTTTTCTTCCACGCCGATAGCCCCTTCCGCAATCTCCACCTCGATTTCGACCGGCTCAGACTCTGCACAGGGCAGCGTTTCTGTAATGACGTTAGAGGTCTCTGCTATCTTCCTCTTTTTAGCTTTATTGGTATCTTGTGCCTGATTTGATTCAAGTGGCAATGAATTTTCCTTGTTCCTAGGAAATCATGCATAACACAGTAAAAAAAAAGAAGATGAAAACAAAGCTTCCAGCTTTCATGCTGGTAAAAAAGGGAAGAGGCGCTGCCAAAAGAGGTTATGTCAGGGATCATGACATCTGCATGGGCATAAGCTATGTGGGACAGGGGCCCTGGTAAGATGGAGAACTGGGCAAGACTGCACAAAAAAGGTGGCTGGATCTAACCCACTGTGTTAATGGTTAAATCTAACTGTACTTATTAGCGACAAACAGAACCATGGTTAAAGCTGTTTGTGTGTGTGTGTGTGTGTGTGTAGATAGGAATCTATGATCGAGAAGGGAAAGGACCGCATAACTCTGCAGCCTGTCCCCGACTGGAAATGTTTTGGGGTACATCCATGTATGGGGTGCCTCTAACCATCTGCAGACTCAACAGACTGCAGCAGGAAGGGACCGTGGGAAAGCCTTGTTCCACAAACAGGACTTTCCCACTTTCCCTTCCTGTTGCAGTCCAAATTCCCAGAAATATTATGGGGGGGGGGGGGCGTCAACAGACCCTCAGGAAAAGCACTGGGGCAAAGTGGGGGTCTGCAGTGGGAGGCGGACAAATTGGCAGAAGTCATTGCCCCCTCTTCTGAAGACCATTCAGTCTTCAGGCCTATAGAGTTGCATGCATGCCTATATGTGTATAGTCTGTAAAATACGGAATTTCTACTAACTGGATTCTAGGCAGATTTACTTGGAATTTGGCTTCAGTGACTTTATTTTTACACTTTAGTCTCAGGCAGCAGGTTGAGGGAGCAATCCTAAGCAGGTCTACCCACAAATGAATTCCATTCATTCAGTGGGGCTGAAGCTCAATGAAACATTTATTAGGATTGCAACTGAAATCACCAGTTTCCAACCACTGGCCTACATGTTGGTACAGGGTGTGCATTCAGCATAAACTGAACCAAAAAAATACCCGAAAAATACATTATCAGTACTTTTCAGGTATTATTTAAGCTGAATACAGATCAGAGATCTGTATTTGGCTACCGGTATAGCTGAACCTGAAAAAAGCTGATTTCCCCCTGGCTTTTATTTGGGTGTATTCAGCTATATCATGAGCCAGCCCCAGCAGAGGTGGCGCAGAGCTCTCTCTTTAAACTGAGCTGCAAGAGGAGCCAGTCCAGGGGCAGCTGGGGCGGCAGGAGCTCAGAGCTGCAAGAGGAGCCAAGGCGGCATGGAGCTCTAAGCTCCTGCCGCCCTAGCCGATCCTAGGTTGGCAAGTTCAACTGGAAGGTGTTTAAAGGCATGGTGTGCCCTTTAAACGCCTTCAGAGTTCTCCAAGCCGCAGAGTTGCAGTTTGGAAAACACATTAAAGGGACAGAGATCCCTTTAAATGCCTTCCCCCCCATTGGTTTTAAAGGAGGATGGGGACAACTTCTTTGGGGGCCCACAGAATTGGACCGCCTGGTCCAATCTTTTTGAGACTTGGGGTTGTTGTGTGTTTTTTTTTAGGAGAGGCACCACTAGCTAAGCCTCCTGGCACTATGAAAAAAAATTATGTTCTCTCCTTCCTGCAGGGTAGATCACATTTGTAGGCAAATGGCAGAAGAGCATTCCAAATGCCAGTACTGAAGAGGCCCAAAATAAATCTCATTATGATGCTCAAGCAATCAGCTGATATAATCCTTTATCTCTGTGTTCATGCCTACTGAGATCTCTGCACTAGCTTCCCACCACTTCCTGCATCAACCTCAATCTCACTAATCATGTCATTTAAGGTTCTTTACCTCTGATCATCTTCCTGTTAGTTTGGCTCTCTGTGTCTGAGCATCTCGCTACCTTTTTGCTTTATTCTCTGCCGCTTCCCTCTGCCCCTTTCTTACTGAACAGGCCACCTTCTTCTTCTTGAAATCCCCCCACAAATAGGACATTACCTCTTTACCAATCCCAGATGTTTCATTAAGTTAAATATCTCCTTGTTGAGACTGCAAGTTCCTTATTCAAAGCCCAAGTCTTTCTGCATTGAGCAAAACAGTTGAGTGATAGCAGTGGTGGGCTTTCCTTTCACCACAAAGTGCACTGTGTGCCAGAACTTAATTTCTTCTAATTAAGATTTACACAGACCTAGATCTAAAAAATGGAATCATCCTAATAAAAAATCCCATGACAAGCTATTTACTTTGTAACACCCAAATCCTGTTATAATTCCTTCAAGGGGTTTTCCAGTTTGTTCTATTTGCATTTACACATAAAACACATGAAGCTGCCTTATACAGACACAGACCCGTAGTCCATCAAAGTCAGTATTGTCTACTGAAACTAGCAGCAGCTCTCCAGAGTCTCAGGTAGTGGTCCTTCACATCACCTACTGCCAGATCCTTTAACTGGAGATGCTCGGGATTGAACCTGGGACCTTCTGCATGCCAAGCAGATACTGTACCATTGAGCCACGGCCCCTCCCTAAATAACGAAGCCACTAAATCTGACCATAGGTCCATCGAGGTCAGTATTGTCTACTTATACTGGCAGCAGCTCTCCCAGGTCTCAGGCAGAGGTCTTTCACATCACCTGCTGCCAGATCTTTTAACTAGAAAATGCGGGGATTAAAAGAGAGAACATAAGAGAGACGCCAATGTTGGATCAGGCCAAAGGCCCATCCAGTCCAACACTCTGTGTCACACAGTGGCCAGAAATACCAGTGCCATCAGGAGGTCCAGCAGTGGGGCCAGGACATTAGAAGCCCTCCCACTGTTGACCCCCCCCCCAAGCACCAAGAAGACAGAGCATCACTTGCCCCAGAGCCCCTAGCTATACCTTGTGGCTAATAGCCACTGATGGACCTCTGCTCCATATGCTTATCTAATTCCCTTTTGAAGCCGTCCATGCTTGTAGCACCCACCACTTCCTGTGGCAGTGAATTCCATGTGTTAATCACTCTTTGGGTGAAGAAGTACTTCCTTTTATCCGTTCTAACCCGACTGCTCTGCAGTTTCATGGAGTGCCCACGGATTGAACCTGGAACCTTCTGCATGCCAAGCAGATGGTGTACCACTGAGCCACAGCCCCTCTATTTAGGACAGGATCATGTGGTTTTGTTTTTCCTGCAGTATTATATCAAAGATTTTTTAAAGCATTCACATGAAAATTGGACAAACCCACATTTGTGTACAAACTTACATTTTCAGAACATATATGCCTACAACAGACATAGTCAACAGTGAGCAAGCACTGACTTGAGCATACTTCAATGGCAAACTCCTACTTTGCCCCATGTCATACTAGGACATAGTAATCTTGCAGAAATCATTTAAATAGCTAATAATTTAAATGAGCTAATAATTTAAATAGCTCAGTTGGTATGCAATCATTGCAGTGCACTAAACAAACAGAACAACCACATAATTTGGAGGAAGGCTCCTTAGACAAAAGGTAACTTCTTCCAGCCTGAGTTTGGATACATGTCATTGTCTTCACAACACTGTGAAGTCAGTTCACGTTCTAGGACAGAATTATCCAAGTGGACCTCCACGGATTGTCATGGATGGTTCCCTAAATGACCTAGGAAACAGCACTCCAAAAATCTTCCTCACTCACCTGATTTCGAGGGCTTTAATGGCTTCTAACATCTGGAGGTATTCAGCTGCCTTCCAGACATCATTGGCTTCTTCTTCCCCTTGGACCATTAGCTTGGCAGTATAGGTGAACTCAATTAAGTGGCGAAATGCCATGTTACTTACACCTGTTTGAAAGCAAAAGCCTACATGAAACCTACAAGGCACAGAATCTGCCTCTTTTAAGTTTTGCATGGATAACCAGAATATTTTGCTCGCAAATATTTTTGATATTTCTTTCATAAATATTGCCTTGCTGGATCAGGTTGAAGATCCACGTTGATGGCGCACAACGTTCTCTCTCCTGTCCACCTGGATGAAGTGAGGCAATGGAAGTCCTGGGCTGGCAGATGGAGCCGTGGGCTCGATGGAAGTCAATAAACTGAAGCTCAGTCCAGATGCGACGGGGGTGTTGTTGGCTGCTTTGGGTGCCAATCAGGGAACTGGGAGAGAGCAAAAGGCAGTTCTCCAATGCAGTGCACAGCACACTTTTCAGCTTTGGCTGGTTTTCCAGCTTCTTGGAGGAACAGGATTTAGGCTAGTAACCCATGTGCTAACCATCTCCAGATTAGGTTAATACAATGTGCACTGCTGGCAAGGAGGGGACTTCAAAATGGTTCAGAAGATGCATCTGGGTCAGAAAATCGCTAGGGTCAGAGTTAGCATAGCACCCCACTTTCTAAAAGATCTTGGTTGATTTTTTCCAGAGACAATTCAAAGTGCTAGTTTTGACCTATGCCCTATATGGCCCAGGACCAGAGACTTAAAGGACAGCCTCTGCCCATACTGTCTTGCCTGAGGACTGAGCCTCAGTTTATTATACTTGAAGTATATCATGCTTTTCCCCACCAGGGGAACTCTAGGTTGCACAGGCAGGATTCCAAGGAGGTCCTCCCTCTAGGTAACAATGAGACCTAAGACCTGCTTTCAGTAAAGTTGCTGTATCATGTGGAGGAAGAGGAGGAGATGAAGGAGAGTTGGTTTTATACCCCGCTCTTCAGTACCCAAAGGAGTCTCAGAGCGACTTGCAATCTCCTTCCCTTCCTCTCCCCACAACAGACACCCGGTGAGGTAGGTGGGGCTGAGAGAACTCTGAGAGAACTGTGACTGACCCAAGGTCACCCAGCTGGCTTCGTTTGGAGAAGGAATGGGGAATCAAATCACAGCCATCCTCATGCACAGTTTATTAACCCTCATCCAGCCCATTACCAATTCCAGACAACTGTTCAGCACTTCCCTTGCTTCTCCTGGTTCAGGGGAGGAGGAGCTGCGTGTCATCAGCTTAACGACAGCATTCCAAAGAACCCAACCCACCTGCTTTCATGTGGATCTTAAACAGCACAGAGGATAAATTAAAACACTGAAGAACACAAAGGGACGAGTATCACCGAGTCAAGTAATAGTTCCTTCTAGAAACTACCTTCCAGGTAGGAACAGAACCGCTGAAGCGTGATGTCAAAAGGCTTCAAGCAGTTTAAACGAACGAGATGAATCCAGGGGACCGAACTCCCAAGAATTTTCCCCAGGGCGTGTGTCAGGGCAACTGGTACCCTTTCCGTTCCAAACCCAAGTCAGACACTGGGTCTAGATAACAAATCTCCCCTCTTCCCTCGACACTGCAGCTTACTGGAATTAGATTACCGTCACTTCCCCTCCAGTATCACCTCTGGAACATACGGCTGCTGTTGTCTGTATGGATTTCTGGAGGTCAGGGCTTATCATAAGTCCCCACATCTATCGCAATTGTCCATGGAGATTCACCTTAGTGTCTTTGTTATTTGCAAGCAGTTGCTAAGGTCCGCCCCGACATCCAATGCCTAGACCACCCCAAGCCTCCCTCTCCTCCTCAGGGCAAGAGGACACCTGCCCCTGTCCCCCAGCCCTCTGCACCACCCTCTGGCCTCCTCTCACTACAGCATCAGAGACTGCCCGGAACCCGGGGGGGACTCTCCTCTTCTGCGTGCTCATCTCCTCCGTCCTCCCTCTTTCCCCCTCCCTGTTAGGCTCGGCCACTCCATTTCCAACTCTGCTTCCGAGTTCTCTCCTTTTTGCTCCACCCACCTTCCTTTCATTTTCGACTCCTCCACTGGGGCCACTCCCCAGGCCAACCAGTCCCGCCCCTCCAGCCCCGCACTGCCTCTGCCCTTTCCGAGTGAATGAGGCAGGAGGCCACGTTCCCCCTGCACATACTTTGCCCTCTGACCAGGCTGAGGGTGCTGAGACACAGTTCTAGCCAAAGCATGATAGCCTTGACAGACCCCCTGGGCTTGACGATGACATTCTGCTGTGGAAACTGAGACCTGAGCGGACCTTTGCTGTAGCTATGGACGAGCTCTACACATGGGAGCAAACACAGACACGGGACAAACTGGAGCCTTCCTATGAGAAGGCATTAGCAGTGCTCAGCCTTGCTGCGTCAGTCACAATCAATCCATCAATTACCTTCTATCTCTACTAGAGGCTCCTGAGTGAAGTCTTGGAAGAATTTGTAGAAAAACTGGCTACAGGCAGCAAGAACAGCTTTATGAGCTTTAAAATGATGACCTGGAGAGAGGGGGGGGGGGAGAAAGAATGGGATATAAAACTTCCCATCTTTGCATTAACATATGCATTACAATCAGAATTTTTAATTTTAATAATTTTAATCTAGATCCTTATTTACTGACAAGAGGGTCCATAGTGAGTGCATATTGTCCACCATAAAAACACTAAGATGCTTTCGTATATGTAAGAAACAGCAGATATATGATGAGTCATTAGACAATCCAGAGGAGCTGGGGAGATGAAATGTGGCCAGGTTACACTTTATTTCAAGTTAGCAAAAGAACCATTTACGAACCTCCACTATTTTTATATGTGTGTTTGTGTGTGTGTATAAAAACAATAGCTATTTTTTTACTGTTTCCCTTCTTCCCTCCCAAATTACACATAGGGAGACATTCCGCCACAGCTGACCAATGTTCCCTCTAAGCTGTGGAGTCTTGTGAGCAAACATTTTACTTTGTGAGCTACTGGCATTAAAGTTGTGAGCGAGTGATTTGGCTACTGCATACATCAGTTTGCTCTTGAACCATCCTTCCTGAGCGAAGACAAAAATGTGTGAGCTAGAGGCTAAAAAACTGTGAGCTAGCTCACACTAACTCAGCTTAGAGGGAACACTGCAGCTGACTATGAACGTGGATCTGACAGAACATCTCAGACTTCCCCAAAATTCGGGCAACATGCCAAACCCAAAGAAGCTGTTTTTGAAAATATTAGCAATACCACAGAACACAAATGTACAAGAAATATTTCCATTTCATGAAGGTTGGGCGACACTTCCCCTGCAGCACTTTCTGACCCTAAAGGAACAGCTCACATTTGCTCAGCTGAAAGGCATGGTGTGGTGATCCTGCCAAACTGAACAGCTCATTTTCAATAACTATCTACGATACAACAACAAAGAATCTTGTGGCTACACACACACACACACTGTGCCGTACATTCTTGTGACGTGCGAGCACGCTTCATGAGATGCAAACGTCTGCATGCATTTGATAAAGCAGACTTTGGGTCATGAAAGATTATGCCACTTTAGGTTATACAGGTTGGATCCAAGGTTACCATTCCACCAGCATAATAGAAGCTTTGCTGGCAGAACCAGAGGCAGATGAGGGGTTGGAGATGTCTACTAGTTTTCTCCTGCCACTGCACATCCTCACTTTGTCATTCCCCCGTACTCCTGACCCCTGGGAGCAGAATTCCAGGCAGCTCAGAGAGCTACAGTAGGAATGGAGAGACAGGAAAATCAGCTGGAACGAGCTCTAAGTCCTTACAGGTCCACAATTCTCTTTATTGCTTCCACTGCAACAGACTATCACTGTTAACCCTAAGTAATTTAGTTTGGATAATAAAAACTCCATCCAGACAGGAGTATTCTCTCCTGACATCACTTCTGCATTCAAGCTTCCAAGATGGCAATCCAAAAATCGCACATGGGCCACACGGTCTGCGTACATGGGGGATCAAATATTGGGTTGGATCCAGCAAGTTCTTTTGTTAGTGAAAAAGGGAGAAAGGGAGGAGGGGATCCCTTGGACCACCCAAAATGGCTGTGCTGGGAATCAATGGACCTGCATGGACGAAAGCCACGTGTGTTGCAGTGAGCAAGATAACTGGGGGTTGAGCAAAAATGCTGACTGGATCCAACTCGCTCTCCCCATGACATGAGATTCCAAGAGCCTCTGTCTCTCCAGCCCACTATCTGAGAGCCATCTAACATACCCACTTCCTCCACTGACTGTTGTGCCAAGATAAACCCCTAAACAAAGGCAGTGGCTGAGAAGAGGTAACTCAATTATGCTAACACCCTTCAAAAGAACAACAGACGTGTTTTTATGAGATAGGGCACCACCCAGTCTAAGAGATGCATTTTCAAGTCTCCATTATTTCAGAACTAGACATTTAAATACATGCGGAACTCTGAAATCAACAGAACTTAAAAGTGCTTCACTCTGGCTGGATTGTGTCCCCTTGTTTTGGAAGGTGAGCAGAACTAAGAATGCGAAAAATAAGTTCATATTGTGAATTATCTTCCATATTTAGCAAACAGAACAATATCTGACAGGAACATGGACAACCAAGTATCTATGCTATATCACTGTACACATTTTCAAGCATATCAGTATTTGAAGCTTCCATCCTCCCTTAACTCTTTACTGGCCATCCTCATGCAATGAGAATTATAAAATATGAATCAAGGAAGTGTTGGGTGTTAGAGCTTGGTTTACTGTAATGGAGTGACAACTGGACTGTTAACACAGGCAAGCAGCAAACCAAGTTCAGTGGTCACTGCAAGGACCATTCATCTGAGAGCCACCTAGTGGCAACACAGAAGTTGGCTTTGCCAGCTGCCGCTTCTGCTTGCTACTAGTTCAGTCCAAGCCAAAAGATGGCTCCAAGCTCCACCTACTCCTTGCAAGGTCAGGGGCCAATCCACCCCTGCAACATAAGGTCTCCCCTTCCCTTAAATGCAAACACTGCCATTCATAACTGTACAAACTGCACAGCAGCAACTGATACTGATTCCCTGTTATACCACACAGCACTTTGAATTAACTGTTCTCCAGAAGTGGTATTTTCCTCTTTAATTTTAACTCTGAAGCACAGCTTATCACAGCCTGGAATTTGTGGAGCCAGGAAGTTCTTAAAAGTTCAACTTCCTTTAGGACCAATGGTTTTACTAATTCCACTTCTGATAAATAGCAGATGCTATTACGTAGTCAATACTCCAAGGGAGGAAAGAAATATTGATTTCTAGAGGTATTTTTTGTGACTTCATCAACAACGGTTTCATTTGTACTTAAGAACACAGAATAATTATGATAAATGGCCATCAATAACTATTTCATGAGTCCCAAGTGGGAAAACAGTTGTGTTCATGAGGTTTGCTATTATTTTCCTCTGTGTAAGGTAACAGAACTGATCAATTGTATCCAATAGTTTAATGAAGAACTCAGCATTTTGGCTGTAGTTTTACATTTTGCTGCAGATGTGATATGCTCCATAATACAAAAGATTAACTACAATTTAGAGCTTCATTTTTCAATGAGCTAATGATATGTATCAGAAACCAAGGAGGGAAAAATTTCATCTCTAACAACATCTCTAACAGGTTCCTGAGGCCAGACCCCACACATTTTATCTGAAAGAAAGCCCTGTTGAGTTCAATGGGACTTGACTCCTGAGTCAAGAGACAGTAACTGGTCCAAGAGCTGCAATCACTCAATTAGCTGAGTCACAAACGCCTTAGACCTTTTGCTGTGAAGACCGTCTACCAGAATTAAACCTACGAGATTTGGGCTTTATTCTTTCACACATCAAGCAATAAACAGAATACCCAGAATACCCTCTAAGTGCGTTTTACAACTTGCCTTACTACATACCATCAACAATCAGAGTGATGTCTGTGAACTGATCCTGCTCTCTCTGTTCATTCAGTCTGTCCAAAATTACTTTATAATGCTCTGGAAATTCCTGAATGCATTCCATCGTCTCTTCAGCTTCCATGGCTAATGGAGTTATCTAGGAAAAATCACCACAGAATGAGACCTCCGTAATCTTTAACCATGCAATGATAACATAAACATTAATTGGTTAGCATGAATATTTGTTGTTTTTTTGATGTAATGCCCAAATTCCAAACCATTAATTCCTTCCCCCAAAACTAAACACATTTTTTCCATTCTAGAATTGGGTCTTTCAGAGTCAACAACAATACCCACTAATAAAGTTCTTCTTAATTACTGTTTTCATAACAAAAGTAATAAACAGCAACATGAACAATGTTAAGAGACCCCACAAATGTTACATCTGCCATCTTTGAAGGAAGCTGGTTTTCTTTTTCAGGCAAATGTGAAATCCAGGCTTCAAATGTGGCTCAAAGACCATTCAAGGGAATAAGAAGCTTGTGGTGTGCATATGAAGTGGGGGGAAAGGGGAAGCAACCCCAGATGCGTAAGGATCAAAGAATCCCAGAAGAAGAAGAAAACACCAGCAGAAATTGGGACAAAAAGAGCAAGAACAGCAAACTGGTGAGAGACTGGGTTGGGAGAACCGGGGACAGGGAAATGGGGATCCACAAATTCTGGCTGGCCTTAGTAGCTCTGTGTGTGTGTGTGTGTGTGTAATTGCTTCTGATGCTACAGCTCCAGAATGGGCAAGATTTTGACTGATGTTGTTCCTTCCATTAAATTTTCTTCTGCTGACAACACCTAAGCATAGATGGGCATTTATGTTAGCACGGGTGGACACATTTGTCTGCAGTTTTAACAGGACAATAACAAGGTATAACATTTTGTGATATATTATGCACCTGCAGTTCAGACCAAATAGATTCTATTGACCACATAGTTTTAGATTGTCCTGTATTTTCAAATTTAAGTTCAAAGCTAATTCTACTGTTAATTGGCTCCGATCTTCCAGATGAAAAAGCTCCCTGGTAAGAGATGCAGAAAACCGAGTTACTGTACGGGTGGCCAAAAGTTTGGTGGTGGTTATAGTGCAGACATCCTGGAATCCAAAGTCAAATGGGCCTTAGAAAGCATTACTAACAACAAGGCTAGTGGAGGTGATGGTATCCCAACTGAGCAAAGTCTTAAAAGATGATGCTGTTAAAGTGCTGCACTCAATTTGCCAGCAAATTTGAAAAACACAACAGTGGCCACAGGATTGGAAAAGGTCACTATACATTCCAATCCCAAAGAAGGGCAATGCCAAGGAATGTTCAAACTATCGTACAATTGCACTCATTTCACACACTAGCAAGGTCATGCTAAAGATCCTACAAGTTAGGCTTCAGCAGTACGTGGATAGAGAACTGCCAGAAGTACAAGCAGGGTTTCGAAGAGGTAGAGGAACTAGAGATCAAATTGCCAACATTCGCTGGATTATGGAGAAAGCAAGAGAGTACCAGAAAAAGATCTACTTTTGCTTCATTGACTACGCTAAAACCTTTGATTGTGTGGATCACAACAAACTATGGCAGGTCCTTAAAGAGATGGGAGTACCAGACCACCTCACATGTCTCTTGAGAAACCTGTATAAGAGTCAAGAAGCGACAGTTAGAACAGGATATGGAACAACTGATTGGTTTAGCATAGGAAAAGGAGTACAACAAGCATGTATATTGTCACCTTGCTTATTTAATTTATATGCAGAGTACATCACGCGAAATGCCAGCCTGGATGATTCAGAAGCCGGAATTAAGATTGCTGGGAAAAACATCAAAAACCTCAGATATGCAGACGATACCACTCTAATGGCAGAAAGTGAAGAGGACCTCAAGAGCCTCTTGCTCAGGGTAAAAGAGGAGAGCGCAAAAGTGGGCTTGAAGCTCAACATCAAAAAAACTAAGATCATGGCATCCGGCCCCATCACGCCTTGGCAAATAGAAGGGGAAGTCGTGGAAGTAGTGACAGACTTCACGTTCCTGGGATCCCAGATCACCGCAGACTGTGACTGCAGCCATGAAATTAAAAGACGCCTGCTCCTTGGGAGGAAAGCGATGGCGAACCTAAACAGCATGATAAAAAGTAGAGACATCACCCTGCCAACAAAAGTCCACATGGTCAAAGCAATGGTATTCCCAGTAGTCATGTATGGCTGCGAAAGTTGGACTATAAGGAAGGCCGAGCACCCCTACAAAAAAGAAATAGTTGTGGGGGAGAGAATGGATGTGGAGGAACAGTTCTATACCTTCTGTTCTGCTTAAATCTGACCCGGGGCTTGGATTCACAAGTGTTTCCACAGAAGGTTTTCTATTTGGGAAACACCATCCCCCCCACCTGTGGCAGCTCTGAATGGACTGCAACCAGGAGAGGGAGACCAGAAAATTATGCTCTATGGGTGGAGATCCTTCTGTGGATCCAAGCCCAGATATGACCATATTCTGTATCTGACAAGGTCTGCTGCTTTTCACAAAATGTATTTTGCTTCATGCTCAGGGTCTGTGCTCTGGTGTGTACACTGTAGCATCAAGCACTTCCCAGTTAGAGGAAGCAGATGCAGTATTATCTACAAACATAAAGCATTTATAGATGTTTCCAAAAATCTTAACTGAAATTCTTTCTGTTTGGATTTCTGCATTACTTTGTCTTCTTCTGAAATGGAACTGAAGTATTAAGAATCCTCCACTGTACACCCCCCCCCTCATTTTGTACAGTGGCTTCCAGTTCTTTCATGACTTTTTTCTTCCCTGAAATTAATGATTCCGTCCTGTGCATTGCTTGTGCATTGATTAAGCAAAGAAGGAGGAGGAGGAGATTGGATTTATACCCTGCCCTTCACTCGGAGTCTCAGATTCTTTTGAATTATGGTGCTGGAGAAGACTCTTGAGAGTCCCTTGGACTGCAAGGAGATTGAATCAGTCAATCCCAAAAGAAATCAACCCTGACTGTTCCCTGGAAGGCCAGATAATGAAGCTGAAGCTCAAATACTTTGGCCACCAAAGGAGAAGGGAGCACTCACTGAAGAAGACCCTGATGCTGGGAAAGATTGAAGGCCAAAGAAGAAGGGGACGGCAAAGGATAAGATGGTTAGACAGTGTTATCAAGGCAATGAACATGAAATTAAGCAAACTCCGGAGCACGAAGGAAAACAGGAGGGCCTGGCATGATGTGGCCCATGTGGTCGCGAAGAGCCGGACTCGACTGTGCGACTGAACAACATAGTGGAGCATATTTAAAAAGCCACCTGCCTGGTTTGTTTTACCTGATTGGGTGCTCCTGTGCATGACAATGGTGGAAGGAATAGTAACTGGATTGGACTGTTGTTCTCTGCTTCAGAGGTGCTCTTGGCATCTGCAGTCCTCCTGCCCTCCTCCCCACTACTAACCTGAAGAACAGGGCAGGCTCGCTAGTAGAGAGGCTCAGTGCAAGGTTTGGAAATCCATACCTTTCTCTAACTGGAAGGAGGGGGAATAAAAGGAAGGACAGGCCAGAACACAAAATGCACTCATCCATGGCAAGTTTAGTCACAGACCTGAGTCTTACAGTGTTCCATCAAGGCAAGATTTTAGTGTCAGAAACTGGAAACATTTCAGTTCCAGGGCCTGCATTTCACTGCTTTCCAGATTCTCTGATGCACAATAGAAGAGCCCCAAGTTTTCATTTCCTTCCCCATTTGGAATAACTGGTCATGAATGCTAAAACTCACCTCTTATCTACCTGGAACTTGGGGGAAGCAAACATGTTTATTGCTTGTGCTACAAAAACACGGGTGTGCCAGTATCGAGAAAGTGGGCAAACTAAGCATTTGGGCACATTCACCCAGAAAGCAGCTGAGCTAGCATGAAGGCATCCACCCAAAAAAGTTGTTGTTGGGAAGTATGTTAAGGTTGGCTCTGGTCTCCTCCACACCCTCACCAGGTGCAGAAACGTGGCTACACACTGCTAGGAAATGCACATAAGTATCACAACCATGAGGGCAAGACTGCTAGTTCAGATTTACAGTAATCAGCCTCAATTGTTAGAATCAGCTTCAGATGTTTGGAGCCGCCCCTGCATGACTTTTTCAGGCTCAGCAGTAAAACTGCTCTGGCAATCACATGCCACACATTAAATAATAACACCCGATCCCAGATTTAAACAATCCAGAATAAGTATGCTTTCTAGTTCCAGTGGTAATGTAGACTAAACATTTATTTCACATACATACACCCTGAAAACTCAAAACCACTTTGGAGCAATATTCCCTCTAAGGTGTGGAGTCTTGTGAGCAAAAATTCTACATTGTGAGCTACAGGCATTAAAGTTGCGAGCGAGCGATTTGGCAGCTGCATAAATGAGTCTGCTCTGGAGCCCTCCTTCCTGAGCTAAGACAAAAATGTGTGAGCTGGAGGCTAAAAAACTGTGAGCTAGCTCACACTAACTCAGCTTAGAGGGAACGCTGCTTTGGAGTTAAGGTAGCAATCCTACACATTGCTGTCAGGAATCAAACTTCATGGCGCTTATTGTAGAGTAAACATGCATTTGAGCAGAAATGGCATACACAGTAGTCAGTACCTCTTGAGCTTATGGCTTTCTGGTCCCACTGTTTACAGCATTCTCTTTATATGTACGTGGGTAAACGGAGGGTAATGAATCTGACAAATAAGGCTCTAGTGAAATAATGATAAAGCCTCAATACAGCTGCAAGTATTTCAGGTGCTACAACTGTTACTCTCTGAAGATTAGATATGAACAACCTACTGGGGGGGCACCCTACCTCCAATACTGGAGGGCAGCAGCGGCTGCTGGACGATGCGGTGAATCAATGAGCGGCGAGCCGGCAAAAGAGAGAACGTGACAACGGATCGGCGGCAGACGGCAGGCGACTCGGGAGGCGATTGGAGGCGGCGTGGAGGCATGGTGACGTAAGCACGGTCGGAGCCTCCGGGACAGAGACCAGTTGCGACCTCATCGTGCAGCCGCGCGCCATAAAAAGGACCATCCCAGGAAGCCAAAGAGACGGAAAAGATCTCCACCAAAGGACACTACTGCCTGGTCCTAGCAAGACCCCGTCACAGAAAGACCTACACTGCATAGGTGCCTGGTAAGGCATCCATCTCCCCTGATATGTATGTGGCCCTAGTTAGGTGATTAAATGTATATGTGTAAACCGCTCCGAGCCTCCGGGAAGGAGCGGTATAGAAATGTAATAATAATAATAATAATAATAATAATAATTGCCAAGAAGTAGCTGTGTTAATTTTTAGCAGCAAAACCAAACAGGAATCCAGTTGTACCTTAAAAAGAGTTTCAAACAGTGCCATCCTACAAACATTTTCCTTGGAACCAGTCGCACAAAATAAGCTTCTATAGGATTCTTATTTCCAATCTTTTTTGCATTGGTTTCTAATTTTTGTGACCTTAGTCCTATTGTGTCGTTTGTTGGATGTCTCATGGTATTCAGCAACCTTGTTTTACACAGAGTCTGAGAGAGAAAACTATGAATAAAGTGGGTGGGTGGGGGGTCAACAGCCTGTCCCCCCTTCAATCCCACGTGCTTGGTCTAAGACACAGAACTATTTCCCACTAGGGATTCAGGCACTTCTTGACCTCATTGGGAGGACAACTGTCAATCATTTTAACACCAGCCAATCTCAACACAGAAAGGTAATGAGGGGGCCAATAAGCGCTCCCAGCGAAATAAGCGGAAGGCCTAACCGCTGAGGAGCGCCGAGCAGCGAAAGGGACTCCTAAAAGGGGAAAGGGCTGGAGCCCGGAGGTCCCCGCACGGACCGGCGCGGGAGGAAAGACGCCACGGAAGCCGGCGCATGGACCACCGCGGTTCCAGCGGCGGCTCCGTCTCCAGAGCCGTTATTACGTCATCAAATCGCGCATTAAATCGATGCTTTTTCGACGCCCGCCTCGGCCGGAGGCGCGCGCTGACCCCGAGAGAATCTGGTGCTTCCATAAAAACACTCACCTAGCCCGGCTTGCCGTCCGCCTCGGCCGTGGCTATCGCTACCTACCTGCCTAGCTCGCCGAAAAACGAGGCAGGCACCGGCCGACAACGCTACTCGCATTCCCGTCCTGCACCGCGCGCCGGAAACGGCGAACTCATTGACCTCCTTTACCTGACAAGGGGCTCTCGGGAAACTGGTGGGCTCCCAATGCATGCTGGGAGGAGTTGTCCCCTCCCTCTTCTGTCTCTCGAGGCATGCTGGGAGTGGTAGTTCCTTCGGCCCGGGACAGAACTGTTGACCGAAGCAACCTGTTACCCGTAGGGGAGAGCCGATGCGATTTTCGTTCTGGAATGTCTGTTAAGTCACGCTAACGTAGGCGAAACGTGAGAGGAAGCTTCCTGAAACTGGAGAGGATTGTAGGGTTTGGCTGCATAGCCAGTTATCTGCTTCTGCTTAAGCCTAGGATTGCCAGTTCCGTGTTGGGAAATTCCTGGAGATTTTGGTGATGGAGCCTGGGGAAGGTGGGATTGGGGGAGAAAAGGGGCCTTAGCGGCGGACAATGCCATCCAGTCCACCTTAAAGCAGCCATTTCCCCCAGGGAAACTGATCTCTGTAATCTGTGATTCTGGGAGCTCTCCGGCCACCACCAGCAGGCCTGGCCCTTGGGTTGCCAACCACCAGATGACACCTGGAGACCTCCCACTATTACAGTTGATCTCCAGACAATCATGGTCAGTTACATAAGAACATAAGAGAAGCCAATGTCAGATCAGGCCAATGGCCCATCCAGTTGAACACTCTGTCACACAGTGGCCAAAAATACCAGGTGCCATCAGGAGGTCCAGCAGTGAGGCCAGGATGCTATAAGCCCTCCCCACTGTTGCCCCCCACCCCAAGCACGAAGAAGACAGAGCATCACTTGCCCCAGACCAAGAGTTTCTATCTATACCTCGTGGCTAATAGCCACTGATGGACCTCTGCTCCATGTGTTTATCCAGTTCCCTCTTGAAGCTGTCCATGCTTGTAGCCTCCGCCACCTCCTGTGGCAGTGAATTCCATGTGTTAATCACTCTTTGGGTGAAGAAGCACTTCCTTTTATCTGTTCTAACCCGACTGCTCAGCAATTTCATTGAGTGCCCACAAGTTCTTGTATCGTGAGAAAAGGAGAAAAGTACCTCTTTCTCTACCTGCTCTATCCCATGCATTTCTCCAAGCTAAAGAGCCCCAAGCGTTCCCCTGGAGAAATGGCTGCTTTAGAGGGTGGGCTCTATGGCATTATACCCCACTGATGTCCCAAACCCCACCCTCCCCAGGCTCCACCCCCAAGATCTCCAGGTATTTCCCAACCAAGAGCTGGCAACCTTAACCCTGGTAAGCAATGTTCCTTCTAAGCTGTGGAGTCTCGTGAGCAAAAATTCTACTTTGTGAGTTACCGGCATTAAGAACATTAGAGAAGCCAATGTTAGATCAGGCCAATGGCCCGTCTAATCCAACACTTTGTCATACAATGGCCAAAAATACCAGGTGCCATCAGGAGGTCAACCGGTGGGGCCAGGACATTAGAAGCCCTCCCACTGTTCCCCCCCCCAAGCACCGTACAGGTTAATTCGGGACCTCTCCTGTATCACCAGGAAGTGCATCACTTGGCCCAGACTAAGACTTCCAATCTACACCTTGTGGCTATAGCCACTGATGGACCTCTGCTCCATATGTTATTCCTTCTTGAAGCCATCCATGCCTGTAGCCGCCGCCACCTCCTGTGGCAGTGAATTCCACGTGTTAATCACTCTCTGGGTGAAGAAGTACTTCCTTTTATCTGTTCTAACCTGACTGCTCAGCAATTTCATTGAGTGCCCACGAGTTCTTCTATTGTCTTCTGCAGGTGCCAACCTACCAATGGGTAAAATCAACAACTGCCCTACAAGTGCCTTCTCTGTTGTGGCTCTCACCTTATAGAATGGCCTGCCTGAGGAGGTCCGAAAGGCTCCCCCTCTCCTGGCTTACTGTAAACCACATAAAACTGAATTTTTCAAGTCGGCTTTTCTACACAGGTGATAGGGTTGCACTGGTCAAAATAATCTACAGAATTACTTGGATAAATGGTCAAGGACTATGATCTATACTACTATGTATAGTTTGCTGTAAATGGTATCCTACTTTGTAATTTTTGCATCATTTAATGCAGGGGTGTCGAAATCATTTGTTATGAGGGCTGGATCTGACATAAATGAGACCTTGTTGGGCCAGGCCATGTGTGTCATAAAATGTAATGCCAGGTAGCCGAGATATAAACTTTATAAAGGACACAAACACAAAGGTTTTTTTTCCTTAAAATAAAAACATGCTTAAAACATTAGCACTCTTGCAATATTTTGTTTATTTAACAGTGTCTGATAGTTATCTTGTTCTGAATTATTGCATCAAAATGTCTGTGCTGTTGCAATCTGTCAGCTGCAAACCCACGATGACGCAGCAGCAGCAGAACTGGAAGAAGAAGCAGAAGACAGCCAGTTCCACTGCGGGCCTGATAGAAGCCTTCTGGGGGCCTGATCCAGCCCCTGGGCCACATGTTTGACACCCCTGATTTAATGTGTTATGTCAATACTTGGGTTTTGCTTCTGTTTGTAGATTTCTGGTGGGTTTTACAACCCAAATCCTATTGCATTGTTTATTGAATTTTGATTATATTAACTCACTCTGTGTAACCTGCTTTGCGTCCAAATGAGAAAAGTGGACTATAAATAAATAAAAATGGGAGAAAGCCAAGGAAGTCTGGGGCCACTACGCAGAGATCAGCAGTGGCAAACCACCTGTGTTTGTGTCTTGCCTTGAAAACCCTATGGGGTCTCCATAAGTCAGTTGTGACCCGATGGCACTGTCCTCCACCACCAGTGCGGAGGGGCCTTGTATAGCTCCTGGGAAGGACACATCAGTTGGTCTATTATGTGAACTGGCCAATTCTACATGGCCAAGTAGGACCAAATGCTTGGTCAGTGATGTGAAAGATCTCTACCTGAGACCCTGTGAGTCAGAGTAGATGGCAAACCAATGAAGGCAGCTTTAGAAGAAGAAGAGCTGGATTTATACCCCGCCCTTCACTTGGAGTCTCACGGTGGCTTACAATCTCCTTCCCCTCCCCTCCCCACAACAGGTACCCTGTGAGGTAGGTGAGAGAGCTCTGAGAGAACTTGTGACTGACCCAAGGTCACACCAGCAGCTGCATGTGGAGGAGTGGGGAATCAAACCCGGTTCTCCAGATTAGAGTCTGCCACTCTTAACCACTACTCCAAACTGGCTATAGGTGATCATAAGCATAATCCTTCAGGTTGGGGTTGTGGCTCAGTGGGGGAGCCTCTGCTTTGCATGCCAAAGGTCCTGCATTCAATTCTGGGCACCTCCGGTTAAAAGATCTCCACAAGAAGAAGAGATTGGATTTATACCCCGCCCTTCACTACCAGAAGGAGTCTCGGAGCGTCTTAAAATCTCCTTTCCCCTCCCCTCCTCACAATAGATACCCTGTGAGGTAGGTGAGGCTGAGAGAGCTCTGAGACAACTGCTCCTGAGAGAACAGCTCTTAAAGAACTTGTGACTGACCCAAGGTCACACCAGCAGCTGCATGTAGAGGAGTGGGGAATCAAACCTGGTTCTCCCAGATTAGAGTCCGTGCTCCTATCCAATACACCAAACTGGCTGAAGAGCCACTGCCAGTTGGAGTAGACAATACTGACCTTTGATAGGCCGGTGATGAGACTTGGTACAGAGCAGTTTCATGTGTTCAGTTCTATAATGGTGTTTTGTGGGTTCTTTCTTTTTTCTCATGCGAATCTGTAAATAGTGCAGTTGCTGTCCTTAAAGCATCTCGAGTTTTGCTATGTCTTATGGTTGAGACAAATGAGCTTGAACTAGTTTTTTAACACAGGGACAGGCAAAGCAGAGACTCCACTGCTATTAAAAGGGTGCCAGAATGTTGGCGTTTCAATTATTAAACTGCAAAAGAATTTCTCCTTTTAGCACATGTGCCTGCACAAATTGGCACTCCCAAAGTTATTATGTGTCAGTTGGGGTGGGAAAGTGTCTTTGTTCTAAATATATTCAATCAGATCTTCAAGAGCATTTCCTCCAGCTCAGTTTGTCAGCTGAGGAAAGCTGCCAAGAAACCCCAAGACTGCACAACTGCTGACAGGAGAAAACTTTCTTTCAGGCTGGAAAATGTATCTTTGTATCTTCAAAGTCTGTTGCTTGTGTGCAAAATGTGTGCATCCCCAAACCTGCTCTCATCCTCCATTTTAATCTCTGAGTGTCCCCCATCGGAACCAAAGTCCCTTGGCAATCAGCAACTTTAAAAGCAAGAAAGGAACATCGTGTGACTTTTCTTTTGTTTTCAGGAAACCTAAACATCAGCAAAATGAGTTCCTGAAATATTTGCTATGGTTCAGAAGTTCTGCTCCTGCAAGGGGCTTTGGTCTGCACTTCTCTGGAGGAGCCACTCTCTCGTGACTACACGGATCACTTGACATTCTGATTTTCAGTGGGTTTAGATCATTTACAAAAATAGGTAAAGGGGATTCCAGTTATCAGATATGAACTGTGCAGAGCACATCAGGACTCACACCTGAAATGCATGTTCCCGAACTCAGGATCTCTGGAGTCTGTTTGAAATGCATGCTAGAAGCTACCCACTAGCTTGAGGCCTCTGCTCTGTTGACCACTCAAGGGCAGAGAGCTTGGCCAATCCAGAGGCATTTTACTGCTTGCCAGTCACTGGGGCTGGTCTCGCACCATGCCTGTAGAGCCAGTTTGGTGTAGTGATTAAGAGCAGTGGACTCTGATCTGGAGAACTAGGTTTGATTCCTCACTCCTCCGCATGAAGCCAGCTGGGTGAGCTTGGGTCAGTCACAGTTCTCTGAAAGCTCTCTCAGCCCCACCTACCTCACAGGGTGTCTGTTGTGGGGCAAGGAAGGGAAGGCGATTGTAAGCCACTCTGAGATGCCTTCAGGTAGTGAAAAGCAGGGTATAAAAACCAAGTCTCCTCCTCCTCTCTAATGTTACTTTTGTTAACATCTGATTATTGATCAAAAGCAGGGGGTGGGGAAATGAAGGAGAGGCCTTTGTAATATACCTGAGCATTTTGGTCAATGTACATTTTACAGTTGTATCACAACCTCCGTCTTCACTGTGGAAGATGAGAAGTGCTTGCCCACTACAGAACCACTGATTTCATGAGGGGTGTTGAAAGACCTGAGTCAGATTGAGGTGACGAGAGAGGAGGTCCTAAAACTGATAGACAACTTAAAAACTGAAAAATCACCAGGCCCAGATGACATACATCCGAGAGTTCTGAAAGAACTCAAATGTGAACTTGTAGATCTCCTGACAAAGATATGTAATCTTTCCTTAAAATCTGCCTCCATTCCTGAGGATTGGAAGGTAGCTAATGTCACTCCCATCTTTAAAAAGGGTTCCAGAGGAGATCCGGGAAATTACAGGCCAGTCAGTCTGACGTCGATACCGGGTAAATTGGTGGAAACCATTATTAAGGAAAGAATTAGTAGGCACATAGATGAACAAAACCTATTGAGGCAGACTCAGCACGGTTTCTGTAAGGGAAGATCTTGTCTCACTAACCTGTTAGTGTTCTTTGAGTGGGTGAACAAACATGTGGACAAGAGGGATCCAATAGATATTATTTACCTTGACTTCCAGAAAGCTTTTGATAAAGTTCCTCATCAAAGGCTCCTAAGTAAGCTCAAAAATCATGGGATAGAAGGACAAGTCCTTTTATGGATCAAAAACTGGCTAGTTCATAGAAAACAGAGAGTGAGTGTAGGTGGGCAATTTTCTCAGTGGAGGGTGGTAAGCAGTGGGGTACCGCAGGGATCAGTACTTGGTCCACTGCTTTTTAACTTGTTCATTAATGATTTGGAGAT
Source organism: Gekko japonicus (assembly GCF_001447785.1). NCBI lineage: Eukaryota > Metazoa > Chordata > Lepidosauria > Squamata > Gekkonidae > Gekko > Gekko japonicus. The sequence goes on from NW_015174846.1 coordinate 1,485,473, forward strand.
GGGAGTAAGCAGTGAAGTGGCTAAATTTGCGGATGATACAAAGTTGTTCAGGGTGGTGAAAACCAGTGAGGATTGTGAGGCACTCCAAGGGGATCTGTCAAGGATGGGCGAGTGGGCGTCAACATGGCAAATGGGGTTCAATGTGGCCAAGTGCAAGGTGATGCACATTGGAGCCAAAAATCCTAAATATAAATACACATTGATGGGGTCTGAACTGGCAGAGACTGAGCAAGAGAGAGATCTTGGAGTTGTAGTGGATAACTCACTGAAAATGTCGAGACAGTGTGTGACTGCAATAAAGAAGGCCAATGCTATGCTGGGGATTATTAGGAAGGGTATTGAAAACAGATCAGCCAATATAATAATGCCCCTATATAAATCAATGGTGAGACCTCATTTGGAATACTGTGTGCAGTTCTGGGCACCACACCTTAAAAAGGATATTATAGCTTTGGAAAAAGTGCAGAAAAGGGCAACTCGAATGATAAAAGGGTTGGAACACTTTCCCTATGAGGAAAGGTTAAAGCGCTTAGGGCTCTTTAGCTTGGAGAAAAGACGACTGAGGGGTGACATGATCGAGGTTTATAAGATTATGCATGGGAAAGAGCAGGTAAAGAAAGAGGTACTTTTCTCCCTTTCTCACAATACAAGAACTCGTGGGCACTCCATGAAACTGCAGAGCGGTCGGGTTAGAACGGATAAAAGGAAGTACTTCTTCACCCAAAGAGTGATTAACACATGGAATTCACTGCCACAGGAAGTGGTGGGTGCTACAAGCATGGACGGCTTCAAAAGGGAATTAGATAAGCATATGGAGCAGAGGTCCATCAGTGGCTATTAGCCACAAGGTATAGCTAGGGGCTCTGGGGCAAGTGATGCTCTGTCTTCTTGGTGCTTGGGGGGGGGTCAACAGTGGGAGGGCTTCTAATGTCCTGGCCCCACTGCTGGACCTCCTGATGGCACTGGTATTTCTGGCCACTGTGTGACACAGAGTGTTGGACTGGATGGGCCTTTGGCCTGATCCAACATTGGCGTCTCTTATGTTCTTAAAGTGGTCTTGAGCAAGAGGCAACTTGAGCTTCAGGATAACTTGCTGGGAGAAGGTCACAGAATTGCACCATGAAACCTTTAGTTGACTGCAGTTCTGTAGATTTGCTGCCCCTAGACCAGGTGTACAATCTCAGATTCCATGGCATTTCACAGTCATGGAAAGAGATATTCATATTGGCCCACCGGCTGTGATATAAAGTCTGTGGTTAGTAGTGGTAGTTAGAATAGTCGTGGTAGGTAGAATAGAATAGCGGAAGACAGAGGGACCGTCTGACCACCTCCAAGCGATATAAAATGTCGCGGATAGAAGAACTGCGGGAAAACTAGTGCGGTAAGAGGTCCGTGTGACCGCGGCCAAAATGAATAAAAGTCTGGTACTATTGTAAGACTAACATTTAATTTTTTGTAAAATATGCTGGCAACAGGATAATCAAAATACCTTCTTGCTGAATGTTATAAGGGGCAACCTTTTTAAAATGAGATGCATCTCTCTTTAAACTTTTCATTGAGAAAGGTACTTGTCCATCAGAACTCATGCCTAGGTAGTCTCCCCACAAGCAAGAAACCATCCCCTTCACAGAAAAGGGACCTTGCAGATGACTAAGGATGCTGTGCCCTTTGGGCTTTTTTGAAATTGCCTCTCCCCTGGGGAAAGGGTCTCTGCATGCATTCAGAGAGCCAGTTTGGTGTAGTGGTTAAGTGCACGGACTCTAATCTGGGAGAACCTTATTTGATTCCCCACTCCTCCACATGCAGCTGTTGGTGTGACCATGGGTCAATCATAAGTCCTCTCAGCTGTTCTCTCAGGAGCAGTTCTCTCAGAGCTTTCTTAGCTCCACCTACCTCACGGGGTGTCTGTTGGGGGGGGAGGGAAAGGGATTGTAAACCACTTGGAGACTCCAAGTGAAAGGCAGGGTATAAATTCAATCTCTTCTTCTCATTCTACACTTCCAGAGTTTTTTAAAACCAAAAGTTGTTGGCCCTGACTTAGAACCAAGTCGATATTGCCTCACTGTTATCTACTCACCTCAAAAATGATCTCTTTCTTTAGAATTTTGGCTTTGTAGCAGTGCCCAAGAGATAACAAAAATGGAATCCCTAAGTAAGTCTCCTACCATGTTTTAGAGAATCCTAACCTGGAAACCTCACAGAGTCATGAAGTTCCTCTTGTTGACTCTTTCACTGCAGCAGATTTTCTGATTCAGTCACATTTCTTTTCTACTGGTTATAACTCATGTAGTTTCCAGTTATCACGGAGCGCACAGGAAACTTTTTTATCTTGTAATATCTGGCTGGATCAAGAGTTCTAGTGAACTCGAAAGCTTGCACACTGTTAGGAGAGGGGCCATGGTTCAGTGGGAGAGCATCTGTTTGGCATGCAAAAGGTCCCAGGTTCAATCCCCAGCATCTCCAGTTAAAAGGATCAGGTAGGAGGTGATGTGAAAGACCTCTGCCTGAGACCCTGGAGACCTGCAGCCGGTCTGAGTAGACAATACTAACTTTGTTGGACCAAGGGTCTGATCTGGAATAAGGCAGCTTCATGTGTTTTATGTGCGTTCATGTGTTATGTATCACAGGATGGTCCTAATCAAAAGTAGCACTGCCCTGGATAGCCCAGGCCAGCCTGATCTCAGTTGAGGGGGCTGGCGTCCATCTCAGTTGGCCTCCCTGCTTTAGCTCCCAACCTGCTGAAAGGGCCCATCCCATTCCACCTGATGGCCCAACAGATTTATATTGCTGCTACCAATTTTATTGTTTATTTTTTATTATTTTAATGTGTTTTTATTGTAACCAGTCTTTCAGTTTGTTGTGATCCACCCTGAGCCCGTTTGGGGAGGGCGGAATAAAAATCCCAAAATAAATAAATAAATAAATAAATAAAAAACCCAAAGCTAAGCAGAGTGTTTTGGATGGGATTCCTCTAGGGGTCATGATGCAGAGGCAGGCAACAGCAAACCACCTCTCTTAGTCTCCTGCCTTGAAGACCCCACCAGGGGTCGCCATAGGTCAGCTGTGACTCGAGCGCACTTCCCACCACTGCCACCACCCATCAAAGGTATTGCATGGGCTGCATCCTTGGCTTTTTTATATATACTTTTGGACCGTGGCAGCTGTAAATAACGTATCTCTAAGGAACATCGGCCACATAGGTTTTAAAAACAGCGCAGGATGAGCAGCCGAATGCAGTCCACAGCATCTCAGAAAGCAGTCCTTTCTATGAGATGATGAGGAATGTTGCCAGCCTGTCCATAGTTTTAATCTGAACTCTTGGAGACTATGCAATAAGTGCTCGTGTCATTCCGCATATAAACACAGCTGCGCCACGCGGGCTGTTTGAACAAAAAGCATCCCACTGATTCACAAACAGAAGCCGACCCAACTAACATCCTTGATCTTACCCTTCTGAACTTTGCTTATTTTCAGATGACACATAACGATGGCATTTCTTTATAAACGGATTTGATCCTGCTCTAGCCCAGTCCCTAGCACCGTCGTACCTGACAACGTATTGTTATTTTAACAATTTTTCTTAGTTTAACAGGGTTAACGGCTGCTGCCGCCTCATTTTTCATCATCTTGGTATCTCTTGATGTTCTTTCCTTCTACTGTAGAGCAATGTTCCCTCTAAGCAATGGAGTCTTGTGAGCACAAATTCTACTTTGTGAGCTCCTGGCATTAAAGTTGTGAGCGAGCAATTTGGCTGCTGCATCAATTCGCTTGCTCTGGAGCCATCCTTCCTGAGCGAAGACAAAAATGTGTGAGCCGGAGGCTGAAAAACTGTGAGCCAGCTCACACTAACTCACCTTAGAGGGAACATTGCTGTAGGGTACACTCAGCTGTAACAAGAGTACTTCTGTTGGAGGACAGATACACCACCTTCTTGTGAAGCTAAGCAGATCTCAATCTGACCGGCTGAGAGGCTTTGTGATCAGATGAGAGAATCCTGTCCAACTAACTAGAACACTACAGTCCCAGTTAATAATGTAAAGTTTCATGTGTGCAGGTGACTTTTAAACTCGTGTGCCTTTAAAAAAATTAGGGCCCAAATTTGCTGTCTCTGAATTTGGAACAGGGCGTATGTTTCTTCAGTGAATCATTAGATGCCTCAGCTTTTCAGATCTTTTGAAGCATAAACTTAATCTTTATTTGACGAAAAGTTCTTTGTGTTTGAAAAGGTGTGGTATGTTGGGAGGGATGTTGATTGATGTACAAAGAAAGGTCAAGGGTCAAATGCTTCTGATGCAAAATCTATTGGATATTTTAGAACTCCTCAGGTGGTCCAAATAGTTGAACAATGTGCAGAAAGGGAGATGTGTTTTGTTTACATACATTTCTATTGTACCTTCTTCTAAGGGTTCAGGCAGTTAATTTACCACAAAAAAGTGACATACAGTTGTATACCACAGATATGTGCGTGGTCAACACCTGATTAACTGAGCTGTTAAAAGGCCCAAATAAGAAAGCACTATTGGAAGAAATGCTGGCTTATACTTCAACAGAGCTCTAGGAAAAAGGAGTTCAGAGTTGTGCTGCTGAGTGCTAAATTATGGCGATTTTACCCCTACCTGTCCAATATTTTATGGCTTACTTTGCCTCTGTTTTCAGTGGGTACACCACCCTATTTGTAACCCTTTCCCCCCTAGACACAGCTTTGGAGAAATTACATGTGTAACCATTGTTACAAAGAACAAAGTTTGAGTCCAGTGGCACATTTAAGACCCACAAAGTTTTATTCAAGGTATGAGCTTTTCGTGTGCAGATACATTGAAATGGACAGAGATTGAACAGCAAATTAGCATGCAACATGATGAAGATGTTTTAACAGATGCAAAGACCTAAGAAGAATAACAAGCTAAGTTTATATGGGCACAATTTGTTTGGATTTAATTACGGGGAATAAGCTTTTGTGTGCAAGTGTCAGATGCTTCAGATGCAAAGATCAAGGGTCGAATGCTTCTGATGAATGTACCCAAAAGCTTATACCCAGAATTAAACTTTGTTGGTCTTAAAGGTGCCTCTGGACTCAAACTTTGTAAAACAGTGGCCCTGTTCATACGAGCCTATTTGGGCCGGGAGCAGGACGGAACGGGGGCGGAGCAAACGGGCGCGATCCCACCTCAACATCTGGGGAGCGTGCCGTCTCCGTCCCTGATCCATCCCAAATACCGATACCGCGCCGTAAAAAAGAACCACCTATCTAGGTGGTTGCATCCATTGGAGCACCTCGAGCTGGGCTGTGGGATCGGCGGCGCGTCCTTGCGCCGCCGCATCCCGGCCCCCGGCCGTACTGCGCATGCTCGAGCATGCGCAGTTCGGCAGCCTCCCCCTCCCATCGGACTTTTCCTCCCCGGCATCTGATCGTGCCGGGGAGCGATGCGCCGCGGCTCAGGGGATCCGTGGGATCCCGCCGCGGCGTCTCAAGTTTGGAGCGGCTCTGAGTAGCCGCGTTTCAGCCGTCCCGTGTGGCAGGGGCCAGTGATAGGCAGAAGCTACAGAATTCTAGATAATACCACTTCAAAATGCAGATGAGGGTGATTGTGTTTCTTAAAATTCAGCCTAACCTACTTCACAGGTTTGTAGCAGGGAGGAAATGAGAACCCACGAATGCTCTCCTGAGCTGTTTGAAGGATAAAAATGTGAGTCAAAAAAGATAGTTAGCATTAAATGTAGCCACTGATGACCTTCCCGGCTCCAAGCATGTTCCTGTTTCTGAGAAAAAACTGTGTATCTCGCAGATACGCTTTGCTTTCCTTTTGCATGTTCTCACAGGAAGTTTTGGCAAAGATTGTGAGCTGCAGAGTCAGCAGAAATTGTGTCCTGTTTTCCCTTGTGCTTTGAACTGGCAAAAGTTCAGCGAGGTACGGCTTCAAGGGAGAGCCAAGGCTACATTACATTGCTTCTCAAAGCCACTAACAAGCATCAAATGAGCAATAACAGCACTCCTGAAAGATAAGGGATTATCGCAGCTGTCCACCCTTTTAAAACTTTGTGATGTGGGCTGAGCTCTGGAACTGGAACAACCGGATAAAAGCTGGGTGTTGTGCCGTTCTGGTCTCACGAAACAAGAAACACGGAATAGGCTAGAAAGAAGGATTGCAGTCCCAAGGAACACTTCTACATGAGGTGCATTGAAATGGACATGGTAACACTGCACTTTCCTTAAGCACTCAGAGTGCTGCACGAATTTGAACGGCTGACGCACACCCTGTAAGGTAGGCCAGTGCCCTGTCCGTGACAGCAGCTTCAGAGGCACAGTCGAACCTGATGTTAGCTGGGAAAACCAGGATCCTCAACTGTTTATTTTCTTCCTAACACTAATGCAGCATCAGAGAGGCTTTTTTTTTTTGCTGCCAGTTACGGCAACCCCATAGGGTCTTCAAGGCGAGAGACATTCAGAGGTGGTTTGCCATTGCCCAGGCCTGATGCCCCTCTCCCCCTCCCTCCCCTCCCGGGCATGAAAAGGGCCCTCCAGCTGATCAGCGGGAGCACATGGCCCACCGACCAGCTGGAGGGCTCTCTAAATCTTGCAGCTGCCCCTCTCCCTCCCCTCCTCCAAGATTTAAAGGGCCCTCCAGCTGATCAGCAGGCCCTTTAAATCTTGCAGGAGGTGAGGGAGAGGGATGGCTGCCAGCCGCACGCCTTCCCTGAACTCCAGTCAGCGATTTCGCCGCTTGGAGATCAGGCGCGGGCAGCCCTCGCTAGAAAAACTGCATTTAAAGGAAACCTTTTAAATGCTGCTTTTCCAGCAGGGGCCGCCCATGCCTGATCTCCAAGTGGCGAAATTGCCACTTGGAGTTCAGGGAAGGCATGCAGCCGCCCCTCCCCCTTGCAGGAGTTCAGGGAAGTCATGCAGCCAGCAGTTGCCCCTCTCCCTCACCTCCTGCAAGGGAGAGGGGCAGCTGCACGATTTCCCTGATCTCCAAGAGGCGAATCACCACTTGGAGGTCAGGGAAGTCATGCGGCCGCCCCTCCCCCTCCCTCTTCCCCTCCCCCTCCCTCTTCCCCTCCCCTGCTGCCCCCCAAAATTTCCCCATGCCCCACCAACCCAAAATTCGTGGCTACAGGGCTGGAGGTCACCCTTCCAAGTATTAGCCAAGGCCAACCCTGCTTAGATCCCGAGATCTGATGAGACAGGACTAGCTTGGGCTATCCAAGTTAGGGCGGAAGAGCCTCTGCTTTGCACGCAGAAAGTCCCGAGTTCAATTCTCAGAGTCTCCAGTTAAAAGGATCCGGCAGCTGGTGATGTGAAAGACCTCAGCCTGAGAACCTGGATATTTTGAAAAGACGATCCTGATCTTGATAGACCAAGGGTCTGATTCAGTATTATTTATTTATTTATTTATTTATTCATTTATTTAGAGAGAGAGAGAGAGAGAGAGAGAGAGAGACTGACTGATTGACTGACTGACTGATTGACTGACTGACTGACTGATTGATTGACTGATTGATTGATTGGCAGGGAGGAATTGGCATGTGAGTGGGAAGTGCTTAACCATTCTCCTGCCTTCTGATTCTGTCCTGCCCTTCCCTCCCTAGTAGTGCTTTAAAAAAAAGTTCCCCTCCAGCCAGTCTCCCAAACTGGAAGAGAACCTGGCCTAGGTGTAAAAATGTTTCAGAGGAGCATTTGAATGCTAGAATTTTGCAAGTAAGTTCACCTCCCTCCGGCTAACCATCTCCTGCAATCAAGCTCCTACCTCTGCGTTCCTGTTATCTTGGCGGATGCATGGTTGGGGATAATGTCTGGATAATGATTTGGGTAACGTTTAGTTCTGTGCACAGAGACACGTTGGAAATGGTCCAGATAAACTTCTGTAAAGTCAGCTAAATGTCTAAGCTCATTTAAGAACCGGGGATTTTCGGCTCCTGTCGCTAAACTGCCTTAGCCTTTCCCTCGCACGGCTTTCTTTCATTAATGCAGGAGAATTCACCTGTGAATTTTTTAGTAAGGCCATTAAAAATATGTTTACATTTCCCAAGATTCTCGAATATGAATGGAATGAGCTTCAAAAACACTGCCTGCTGCCAATCTCTGTGATTCCCCCCCCCCCCCAATTTACTTTGACCTGAACTTTTAATGCCTCCGTCACACAATAGTCTTAAGAGCTGGGAGCCACCCCAGCTGATTAATCTTCCAGACCAAGCTCTGTCCCAGAGGCAGGACATCCTAAAGCATAGCTTCAGGGCCATCCTTTTCTTCAAAGTCTCTGTGGATCAGGATTCCAGATGCTGTCCCTTAGCAGCTTGCCACATTGGTGGACTATTCTCACCATTAATGGGACAATACACACCCTCCCAAGTCCATTGACTTCAGTGGTTTTAGAAGGGGGTTCATTCTGAGAAAGATTACAGAGTTTCCCACCCTTAGCATAAATCTACCTACTTGTAGTAATCATAACGCTTTTAAAACCAGAAGTTTCATGTCCCATGTTCAATGGATCAGTTGTTTCCTTCCTTGTTTTCTGAAGCCTTATTATTTTAAAGATGGTAAAACTGGCCATTTTTCAGTAGCTTCACTGCTCAGATAAAAGATATGCCTGTTCTGTGCCTCCCAGCAGAATGAAGGAACAAACTGGCAAATGCAGTCATGCCACTGTAACAAGTGAAGAAGCTCTGACGTGATTATGCCAAAAAAAAAAAAAATCATTTCATAAAGGAAAGAAACCCAGTCTTTGGGAACTGATTCCAAAGGGGTAGCTGGGACCGTCTGTTGCAGCAACAGTAGGAATAACACAGCTCTGGTCTTCTGCAAACAAGAGTCCGTTTCTGCATTGTATTAGAAGAAAGTAATTCCAGTTATCTGCGGCTACACCCACATGGAAATTTTTCTCCACCTTGGCTTCCAGTTTTTTGTACCATCTACACAGTGTTGCCCTCTTAACTGTCCACTGTTCTAGGTTTTCCCCATCCTTGGCTCATCCTCTTTTTAAACCTGGTTCAGTATGATCTTTCTGAGAAGAATGCAGTCCACGTGCATCAGCAAGCTGCCTGGATGAGAAGGTGCACCTTTTAGAAGGTCCCACCAACATTGGTGCCATTGTCTTTGCCTTAGTGTCCCACAGCCACCATTGCAAGCCGTGTATTGGGAGCTGATCCCAAGCAACTCACTGGACATCACCAGACCTGTACTCACCATCTTTGTGCAAATGTACCCAAAGAGCAAGGCTATTCATGTCATCAGCTCAACAAATATTGAACGGGTCAATACAACACGCTATTTATCTCACTGACTGAAGTGAAATCTGTTCTGTAAACAACTCATGTTGCTATGTGGCTAGCTGGGAACGCCCCTCAAACTCATTAGTCACCTGTGTTTTGCCAGCCACATTATGTGTAGGTACAAAGAAAGGGAGCGAAGACCCCATTCCCACACTAGTTCAGCCCGTGCTTGTGTTAACATTCTTCGCGCGCAGATCATAGAACAGTCTTATACTTTGGAATATAAATCATTAACTTGTTTACGGGCTGTTTCTGGGAAATGTCTTTTGAGGTCACCTTAACCAACCTTCAGGAACAGCTGACTAATCTGCCACAACTGAATTGCCTGGTAATTGAATATATTTCCCCCATATCTGTAGAATCTTCTTCTAGATCAGACTGGCTGGTGACCTTGGAGTTATTCCCCCGCCCCTCGGATTTCCTCCTCCCTTCCCACTAACTCAGCATACTTTGGAACTCTTCGTTCTGTAGGCCTCCTTTCCATACTGCATGTGTGCCTGCTCTGTAGCACTCTGGATTGTGTAGGATGAGCTTTTCGGAGTCTGATTCTGCAGTAGAAGTTGGCTTTATGAACTTCTGACAGCTGAGTTATCCTGTATAGGGGACAACAGGATATGGTAATCCCCAGACATGAAGACTAAGGACAAAACTGCACATTACTTGAAAGACCAGTGGTCAGACTTTGTGATTTTGCTTTAACACTAAAAAGTCATCCTGAAGGGTGGAGATTCTTGCTGGAAGAGAGGGATTGAACCACTTAGTCCGTTCACATCCAGCACAAACACAGTATGAGAAGTGTGCCTCCACACGAAAGCTTATACTTTGAATAAAACTTTGTTGGTCTTAAAAGGTGCCACTGGACTCAAACTTTGTTATAGTATGAAAATAAATCACATGACTCACTGGCCTCCAAAGAGACCAGGATCCCTAGAGCTTTGTTCCAATTAACACAGAGAGCAGACAAGTTGGGTTGGGGGTCCCCATCATTTGTAACAGACGGGAATTGTTGGGTGTCCTCAGTTCCTGTGTATGGGGTCCCCAATTCAGATCAGGATTGCATTGTGTATGGAGAAGGGGGTTCAGTCTCCTTCCCCCATTTCCCTGAGTTGGAACAGTCCAGGGCACTATTTGGCCCACTGGGGCAATCCATATGTTCCACGTAGGGTTACCGAATTCCCACACTCAGTGGGCCCTTCCCACTGCTGCTCAGCTGGGCAGTGGGAGAAAAGGGAAAGGGAAACGAGGGGGGTGGCTAGTGTCTGGACCTGCTGACGTCACTTTTGCACAACTGTGTCATGGGTCCTGGCTCAGCCGAGGCTGTCTATTCCTCAGACGAGGAAGAGGCACAGAGCAACCCAGCCTCCTCCGGAGTCAGCCCAGAAGAGGAGCCTTTGCCAGCACTTGAGGGAGAAGAGGCTCCAGCATCTGAGGTGCAGCAAGATGAAGAGCTTGGCGAAGAGCCTGGCCCAGCCCCCACCCCCAGTTGGAGACACCTCAAGGCCAAAGTCCCCATCCAGCTCACCTGGATGTCCCAGACGCAGAACATGCCTGTGTCTGGAAGTGCAGGAGAGACAGAGGAGACTGTAGCCACTGCATTCCTGAAAGGATCCTTAATCAGTTCCTTTGCTTGGGGTGGGGGCTTAATTACTGCTTTTCCCTTTGCAGCTTAGTGACTGCTTGCCAGTTTTTTGAGTTTCATGATCACAGTTTTGTAATTGCACCATTGCCAGGCTTCAGCTCTTGTAAAGGCAACGCAAGGGGCTGTGAGTGTTTGCAGGTCACATCCCAGGGAAGGGAGGATTGGAATATAAGCAACCACGCTCACCTGCCTCGGTGCAGATGCAACCGTGCAATCTTGGACCTTGTCCCAGCTGCTAGACTCCGCTCTTTGCTCCTGAGGACTCTGACTGATTTCCCGGCATTCTGACCCTTGGCACTGTTTTTTGGCTTGCTTTTGGACTGTGCATCTAGCTTCAGTGAAGTATATCCGTGGCGAATGGCCAGAACCAGCACAAACTGGAAGTGACATCAGGACATCACGTGTACTGACATCACTTCCGGTTGTGCCAGAAGTGACATTGCAAGTGGTGAGTCTCCCGCTAGTCGCGAGCGTTGTGCTGGCAAGCCTAGTTCCCTGGGATGCATGTGGAGACATTAATTACTTCCTACCAACAACTCTAGGGTTGCCAGGTTTGGGTTAGAAAATACCTGGAGACTTTGGGGGTGCATCCAGGAGAGGGGTGGGGTTTGAGGAGGGGCGGGGCCTCGGCATGGTACAATGCCATTGTAGTGTATTCAGATGCTGCCCTGAATACACGAGGATGAACGTAGAATCATCCCATAGAGAAGCTATGCTAAGCTTCAGACGTCGGCAAGGATTCGCGCCGAAAGTATCGTGTCCAATCATATTTGAACTGTCTGTGGTGGGAACGCTTGTGATTGGGCTATTATGCGAACAACCTGATAGGTTGATAATTGTATAGTAGGTGTGGCTACATTAGCCCGGAATGTTTAAATACCGAACAGCGACAATGAAAGTTAGTTCGAGTTCGGTTTCGCTGGTTCGGGCTATCAGAGAAGTTGTACCGTGTCAGAGAAGTTGATCGTCGAGCTGAAATAAACCTGAGTTTTGCTGAAATCACTCTCTGGCTATTTTGTTGAGCACGGACTTAACAGCCATAGAGTCGAACCTCCAAAGCAGTCATTTTCTCCAGGGGAGCTGATCCCTGTCAGCTGGAGATGAGTTGTAAAAGCGGGAGATCTGCAGGCCCCACCTGGAGGCTGGCAACCCTAAACAACTCACAGTAGCCACTGCATTCTTGAAAGGATCCTTAATCAGTTCCTTTGCTCGGGGTGGGGGCTTAATCACTGCTTTCCCCTTTGCAGCTTAGTGACTGCTTGCCAGTTTTTTGAGTTTCAGGATCACAATTTTGTAATTGCACCATTGTGATAACAAAATAACAGAAAATTGATGGCCAGTTGCTTTTGTTGTAAAAAAAGAAGTAATTAATGAAGCTGAGAAGCTGAAGCTTAAAAAAAAAAACAGACGAGGGAGGGATTTAAAGGGATACTAACCCTTTTCAAACAGCCTTATTGCTACAATTGCACTTTAAGTAAAATCAAGTAAAAAAAGAAGAAAGAGTAACCAAAACAATACCAGAGAGCATTGGGTTGTAAAAGCTGATGAGTGGATACTTGGTAAAAAATCAAGTGAATGAATGACATTTATTCCAAAGTAATATGGAGGCAAAATGACAGAAATCCAATTATGGATCCAGTTTCAAATCTCACAGATAACATGAAGTTCACACAGTTCTTTGTACATTTATGTCACACATGGATCAGTGTTCTATCAATGTGTCATATCTCAGCTGTTATATTACAATATGAAGCTGACCTGTTGCCAGCATGACCTTACTTAGGCATAACTGAAGCTGACTTCAGGCCAGGAAAAGAAAAACAGCTGCTTGATAGGGATCTCAGAGCTGGGAATTGGACTGGCGGGCTCTGAACAGATCAGCAAGATTGCCTCCGGCAAACAGGTGTTGTACGTTCTGTGTGCCCAGTGGATCGCAACACAGGTGTTGTTAGTGTCTGGATGGGAGACCAAGGAAGGCGAGGACTGCTATGCAGAGGGAGGCAATGGCAAAACACCCCTGCTCATCTTTTGCCTTGAAAACCCCATGATCCGATCCTGGAGCTGCCATGAGGCTATCCTGGGCTATCCAGGTCAGGGAAAATTAGCCAGTTAGGTAGCTAGATAGACCTGCTATCCCTTTGGGCAGTGTTACTGATCGTATCTCCCTCACTTGCAAACAATTATTTTTATAATACTGTGTTAGAAATTGTATGGAATCCGAAAGTGGCACCACCACCGATGCCCTGTGAGATTCTGTGCACTGGTCAGGCCAGAGGAATTGACACACACACAATAAAGGTGTTAGCAAGGGGTTGGTTGGCGGCGCAGAAGTAGGGAGGGTGAGTCAAATGGGTCTGGAGAGGCGAGGTGAAGAAGAGGAAAGAAAGGCTGTCATAAACAGAAAAGGCAAGTCTGTCCTTGACACATGGGCATCAGCAGAAGTCTGCAGGGGAGAGGAGACGGCGACAAGAGGTTGGCCTTTGGTGCTTTCTCATGCAAGACCCAGGGTGCCATGCGATAACCAGAGACAGAGGCCCGAGAACCTCCGGTCAGCTGGTGGCTTCAGATACAGGCTTGGAACTGGGCCTGCAGACGTGGCTCGCACAATTTATGGTACCTCTGAGCTATAAGCAACCCAGCATCCATGAGCTGTGTTTTGCTTCAGTTTCAGAAAAAATCAGAAAAAGTAACATTATTGTGCCCCAGCAGGCCTCAATACATGACTGGCAGGTCAATCAAATTGGTGGCTCAACTGTTTATGGGCTGGCTGAAAACCTAGTGTTAGAAAAACAAGTAACTATGTAGCTATTCACTGCAAAGCTATCAAAATGATAAGAATTTGAGATTAGCATTTGACCTGGTGAGTTGTCTGAACATTGGCTTATCTTCTGTTCAGAAAAGCGCAAGTTGTCATATAAAGATAATATGGCTCACTTCATCTTATCTATGTCAGTCTGGCAAAAACTTCATCTCATTATCTTGCCATATCCAGTCTTTGCTATTTTCAAATGTGGCAGACACCAGTCTTCTTCTGAACTCAGAAAGTTTTCCTCTGAGACTTTTTATACTAAAAAGCACACCTGAATCTCTCTCACACTGTTAGTTCCAGTTGTGAATGTGGTTATTGTGCAGTAGAATGTTGGTTGTGCATATGATTTTTCCTATTCTTCAAGTGATTTAAAGTAACATGACTTCCTTCCAGGCCAGCCATCCTATAACAAACCCATTGATACAAACAGGACTCACAAATGTTTCATTTGAGCTGGAGCACAACCTTACTTTCAGCTGGTCACAAAATACAAGAAGCCATGACAGCACTTGATGCATGTTCTATGAATAGAGTAGACATTGGCTGCAATACTAAAAACACTTTACTGGGAGTAAGCCCTTTTAAATAAAACCAGGGTTGCCATTTGCCCACCCCCTGCTGGCACTCAATAGTAGGGTTGCCAGGTCTGGGTTGGAAAATACCTGGAGACTTTGGGGGTGGATCCAGGAGAGGGTGGGGTTTGGGGAGGGGAGGGGCCTCAGCCTGGTACAATGCCATAGAGTCCACCCTTCAAAGTAGCCATTTTCTCCAGGGGAGCTTATCTCTGTCAGCTGGAGATCAGTTGTAAAAGCGGGAGATTCCCAGGCCCCACCTGGAGGCTGGCAACCCTACATAATAGGGTGGGGAATGGGGGTGGGAAATGGTAATCTTCCAGTGCCACAACATCACTTCCAATTATGTAACTGGAAGTGACATCACCACATTGCGGGTTGCTCTAGGATTCACCCAGAACCGTGTTTTTTACCACAGGGTTTCAGGTAAATCCTAGAACATTCTGTGATGAGGTGAAGTCACTTCTGTTTATGTAGTGGGAAGTGAGATAGTGGCATTTGAAGATCACTGTTTCAATAAGTCCCATCTCCTGCCAGTGTGTGTGTGTGGGGGGGGGGGCTCCCAGCACTAAATAAAACATGACTTACTTCTGAGTAGACCTGCTTAGGATTCCTCCCACTGCCCTTTGCACATTATAGTTGTTGCGTTATTCTGGACTCAGCATTTATATAGCACTTTTTTCAAATGCTCAAAGTTCTTCAGATACACGTTATCTCTGTAATCCTAATGGTTGTCCTATAATATCAATACAATGTCAGTGTCGACGGAAGACAGGAGAGCCTGGCGTGATGTGGTCCATGGGAAGAGTCCGACTCGACTGTGTGACTTAACAACAATGTCAGTGTCAAAGATTTGGGGGGGGGGGGGGGGGGTTTAAGGCCAAGAGAAAAAACCTGAGACCAACTCCATACCTGATACTTTCCACCTGCTTGTTGGTGTGCATGTGTGAAGAGCACAAAGATAGTTTTAAACACACATTTGTTACATGTGTGAAAAAACAGAAAGGCAGATCTCAAGGTGTTGGTGTCGGGTTTCTGCATGGAGATAGATGCCCAGGTGGGAAGACTGACTTAGCATACAAGTTCGTGTCAATGCTTTACAATGCAGCAGTGATTTCAGTCTAGGAAGGCTGATTTATCATTGAATTTTAATCTTCCTGTGCTTCACATTAGAAGCTGGGCCTGTGCCTAACCAGCATGTCCCTGACTGGGATGACATCTAAAATGAGGGCTTCAGTTTCTCATAACCACTACACTATTCAACAGCCCCGTTGCCAGAGCGATGCGTAGCGTCACATCCTGGCGACGGCGGTGCAACGCATATCGCTGTCCCCCGCGGCAGGGATCCTGTGAAGACGCACGGATCCCCCGCCGCGGCTTGGCAGTCCTAGACTATAAGTTCAACTCAAACCTTTCTAAAGCAGGCCCAGCAGTCTTCTCCTTTCTTCCTTAAAAAAACAAATTTCCCCTTTACACTCCACAGTCAAAAACACTCAGTGGCACCCTTGTTAGGACACAGAGGTTTCCAGCAAAGAAAGGACCCCTTGTTGTAAAATAGTCAAAAGTGTTTAATACTCAGACTATCAATGGATCTTGCTCTATTGGAAAGAAGAGATTTCTTTGTTTTTAAAAACCTTTATTTCTAAGGGTAAAAGATACACGGGATAACTACAAATAAACATTACACTAACAGCTACATTTTCTAAGCTGTCTATAGTCAACACTAACACAGAGATAATGGAGAATCTGTCCTTCTTCTCGACCCCTAGAAAGGAAGTCACCTGAAACAAACAACCAATCTGTATCACAATAGAAACTACTTTTCCCGGGCTAATTCCCCATTGGCTTACTGCCAGGTATCCCTTCCAGGTCAGTCTAAACAACAGCAATACTAGGAAAAACAAGTTAACCCTATAATGGCTGGATTGTCAGACCTTGTAAACACATGCATTTCCAACACCCCTTTCATGATTATTTTCCTCATCTTCTGATGCACTTCGAAAGATTTATTCTGGATGCACATTTCTCAAGGTTGTTGCTCCCAACCCCCCACTATTCGTCCAAAGGTTTCCTCTTCATGCACAACAACTCTAGACATCCTTGGACCTCAGAGGCTGGTTAGATAAGCAAAGAAAATGAATCCAGTTTGCCCTACGTTTGTGTGAAACATGCCAAGTTGCAGTTTTCCTCCTTGTGAAAGCTTAGGTTTGGTTTAATCCACAGCAACAAGATTTCATTCCTTGAGTGTGACTTTGCTTCCAGAAACTACTGGGCCAAGTTATTGCTTTATTTCATTCGGAGATTCCAGCTGAAGCCAGAGGAGATGCTGAAACATCTATGAAGGGATTTGGCAGAGCCAGCAGGTGCGGTGCCCTTTGATTCGGACTGGAGGCATAAGGATCCCCTCCTCCTCGCCTGCCCCGTTTCCCCAACCTCACAGAAGAGCACTCTATCGCTGCCATTCACCCAGGTGGGAAAACCATATGAGGAACCTAGAGGCAAATCACAGGTCTTTCAGCATTTTATCTGGTGTGATCCTCTGACAAAGATTAAAACAAAGACAATAGATCACCGTTCTACCCATCGCTTTGTTTCCAAATTACTACTCAGCTTGTTGGAGCTGCCATTCATTACTGTCCTCCAGGCTGAGCCTGCCAGCGAAGAGGGTGTTGCCAGGGATTAAATGCCTTCTGGGGCCACACCCCCTTGGTGACTGCACTGCTGCGAAAGCTTGAAGTCACCCTTCCCTCCGACCAGGACAAAACAAGTACACTTTTCTTGTCTAATTAGCGGTGAGAGCAGTTTCCACAATGTTATTTTGCCCAATTTGTGGAAGACACAATTTTGTTTATTTATTTGGGTATTTATTCCAGTTATACCTCACCTTTTTACCCAATGGGGGCCCAAAGCCGCTTACATCATTCCTCATTTCTCCAAGTTATCCACACAACAACCCTGTGAGGTAGGCTAGGCTGCAAGTATGTGACCTAACTTCATCTTGCCCCTACTCCTCTGTCTCCCTTCCCCTTACGACTCTCTTCTCTGGCCTAGCTTCCTTCAGGTTCCCGCTTTTTATTTAAGGCCTTCTCCTTTGTCACTACATACCTGACCTCCAGTGGCGGCAGGCAGTCCCAGAAAAGAGCCCTCATGGAATTGCAGTGAGAACCAGATTTACCTCATGGTCAGATCGCTGCCTGCGCTACCCTTCCTTGACCCTAAAAGTTCATTTTTCTTCTTCTTTAAAAAAAAACTGAAACATTTTCATGGGCCCCTAAAAGTATTGTGGCCCCTAGGCACTGTGCCTACTGTGCCTGATGGATAAGTCGGCCCTGTTGATAACCCTAAACACTGGACTGATGAAAATAGGTTACAGCTGTGTAATATCCTTATCCATTGCCACAGCCCCCTTCTTCCAGTGTTAGGTAAAGGTAAAGGTTCCCTTGCTCGAAAGCCAGTCGAATCCGACTCTAGGGTTGCAGTGCTCATCTCCGTTTCAAAGCCGAAGAGCCAGCGCTGTCCGAAGACGTTTCCGTGGTCATGACTAAACACCAAGGCACACAGAACGCTTCCAGTGTTACTCATCGGCAAAAGCTCTCTTTTATCTGTTTTATGCCCTGCCACACCCTGTCCGATGCCAATTATATTAAGAAAAATGTAATTTTACAACAATGTGTTATTGTGTACTGGGTTCGTTGCAGGAAAGATCAGTGATTCAGCATAGTGATCAGCTCAGTTTATTAGCACACGTACACACAACCACCACCACTGGCTCACAAGGTCCTGTATTTATTGGGTCCCCAACCTGTTCTTAGTCCGGTCCCCTCTTCCTACTGGTGGGTTTGACTTTCCCCCTAGGGATCCTATTGGTGTTCCTAGGAACCTTGGTCCCTTTGTTATTCAGGACCAAGCTTGGATTAAGGCGCTGGCTCCCTAGTGACGCTCTGCGGACACAACAACAGTGTTATCAAGAGTTCAAACCATAACTCAGCCAACTACAATGTATGAAATGACAAGTCATGGGCTGCATTTGATTCTTCAGTGATACGCCTGCCTTTTTCTCAGGGGTCATTTCGTAGAAAAAGAGCTAGGGGAACTCATTAGCATAACTCATTAGCATATGCCACACCCCCTGACATCAGGGGCCCGGCGGTGGACCTGCAAGGCCAGCAGGAGTGCAAGGAAGCCCCGCCAAGGCCCTCCCTGGCCCCAGGCAGGCAGGGGTGGGGAGAGGTGGGGAGGAAGCAACTTACTCTCCCTCTTCTCCTGCCTCCTCCTGGCTGAATGAGGGCTGGCAGCGGGGCGGCCAGAAGCAGGGGGCGGGGCTTCGTCATGTGCCCCGCCCCCCTGCATCTCACCCGGGGGAACTGCGTTCCCCCGCGAAATGACCTCTGCTTTTTCTTCAATCACAACCCACTTGGTGTTCATGAGCACTAGCCACAAGATGTGACTTCCCCACTCAGATATGTAGCTACTAGACATCAGGGGTTGGCGATCGAGTTGGGGAAGGAGCTGAACCCCGTTATTTTAGCAAATCACATTAGCAAAATCAGATGTTCCCCCGACGGCAAATACAGAGACTGTGATTTGCCAGACACAGGTACCAGAGAAACAAGACTGCCCTGGCTAAATAGGGAGGGTAGGTGTTCCAGTTTTAGAACGGGGGCAGAACGACATGCAAGTGTAGCAAGCACCTTGCAACCTGTTCAGTTCCTCTATTGGTGTAAAAAAAAAATACTCCAAAGTCTTTGCACCTAATGCCAAGCTTTTATGTTATTTTTTTGCTTCCTCCATCTGCTTCTTTTCCTTCCCACTAACTGGGTGCCAGGATGGCTTTTTGCTTTGGATCAGGGAAGGGAGGACCATTAAAACAGTACTGGGACAGGTGGGAGAACATGCAGATCCCACACTGATCTAGGGTTGCCAGCTCCGGGTTGGGAAATTTCTGGAGGTTTGGGGGGCGGAGTCTGGGGAAGGTGGAGTTTGGGGAGGAGAGGACCCTAAGGCCACAGAGTCCACCTTCCAAGCAGCCATTGTCGCCGGAAGAACTGATCTTTGTTGCCGGGAGATCAGCTGCAATTCCAAGAGATCTCCACCCATGACCTGGAGCTTACTTGACAACCCCACACTGATCTGGTGTGTTGTTGCATCCTCAACTGTAAGGGCTTGTATACTTACAAGTTACTACTCTTGTGTTTTCATGGACCTGGACCGTGGAGTGTGCTATGAATGTCTGATGGCATCTTACCAATCCGGTTATCTTTTTAAGATCAGCAAATTTGCTAGAGCGACCTTTGTGTAAAGCACTCAAGGGGTGAAACCTAAATGGCAAATAATTAGAAAATTCAAAGGGAGTTTCTTTGCCAAACAAGAGCTTGCGGTCCAAGCCTCTGGTCAGACGAGAACGTAGCCAGCAACTCATAAATCATTTTGTCTGGAAAGGTAACGCGAGAACCCAGTCGACACACAGCAGGGCTTCCTAGTCTAGAGAAGCATTCCGAGATACAGCAACCTGCGTGACTGGTCCGGTGTGCCAAAGAAATGCTTGGGTTACTGGTTCTCCAACAACTGTCTCCCATGTCACTTGGCAAGCCCTCTTTGAAATGTGGGCATCTACTATTCTAAAAGCAAAAGCAAAAAAACAAATTACAAAAATCCTACCGGGCACTTACAACCAATTGCACTGACTGAAAGTAGTTCTCTGGACCCCAGCCATCCTGTCAAGGCAGAATAAATAATCTTTCAGGACTGACAGAATCTCTCCCTCCCACCCCCAAATTGGCTGGAACAGGTTTTGGTAATTTTATAATGCACAAAGATAAGCTTTTGTTTCCAAAACGAACAGATGTAAGAAGTGCAATTATTGCTATTTGAAAATCAACCTAGTTTTTGTTTCCCCAGAGTTGTCAAGTTATTATGTATTGTGTAGAGACGATTTCATTGAAGGTGCAGTCTCCGAGCTTCTTAGGGGAGAGTAGGTGCTGAGCCAGTTCTACGATGGTGGGTCCGCACCACCCGAGTAGGAGACCCCTCTTCCTAGCCTCGTCCATCACCTGGTAGAATATCAGCACTTGCTCCAGGCCGGTGATCCAGGCTCCCCATTGCTGTGGACGGGCTGTATCGAAAGGCGGTACCAGCCCTGACCCCGGAGCAACAGCCATTGTGCTCGTTGGTTGCGGCCGTGGCAGGGAAACAGCTTGTCCACCCTCGGTACTCATCACCAGATGAGCACGGGTCGCGATGCTTGGTCTTCCCACCCAGCATCCGATAGCCCGTCCGGCTTGCTCAGCGGGATCCCATCCTCGTCGCCATTATTGTGTAGTGGGTTCAACGCATACTAGAACCACTGCGGCTGGTGTAGTGACCGCATGGTTCACTGGACACAACAAAGACTAAAGACTAACGGCCGGCTGGCCAACTATGTACAGCCTGGGGACCACCCCCTTGGTCCAGTTGGTGGGTTTAAACCTCCCGCCAAAGTCTCATTGGTCCCCCAGTGGAGAGACCAGGAGCCTTGTCCCCATTGTTCTCCAGAGTCAAGCTCTGGGGTGTTCGCTGGCCCCTGGTGGTGGTCAGCATACACAACATTATGCTAAATGTACTATAGAACTATGCCAGTGGGCCCATGCTATTCTGACTTTGCAACAACCATTTATGTTGCCTGGGGGAATAAAGGATACCCTTTGCTAAATAAATATCATAGGCTGGAGATTGCTTACTCATTCGTAGATCATTTACGAAGGCTATTAGGAAGCGGAAGTATATAATAGGATGGTCTTCGGCTGTAGTTTCCCATAGCCAATCACTTGTGTAAGGAGTTTGGAGGTCACTCACTTCTGGAACATTCCTGTGTGATGTGACCATAGGATAGAAAACAAAATTATGGACAGGGACGTAAAGAAAGAAGAGGGCGGTTCATTGGAGCCATTTTTATCTTGGCAAATTTCCAACGTAATTCTCCCTCTGTTTTGGCCCAACAAAGTGGTCCCCTCACATGATGAGCACAAGGTTTTTTATACCTCAGAATCCTTTTGAAAAGCAGGTTGCCTCAGGGCACAATGCAATATGATCCCACCATGTACCGGAACATCCAGAGGACACTGCTGCTAAAGCTGTAGAGGAGAGGTCAACTCATGGAAAAAAGCCTCGGCAATTTTCTGTAATTTTCAGGGACATCAGTGTGTGGCATTGTGGTGAGGGACATTGGTGTGAGCTGGTCTGGTGAAGTGGTTAGAGCAGGGCCCCCCAACCTTTTTGAGCCTGTGGGCACTTTGGGAATTCTGGGTGGGTGACGCTGTGCCACCTTGCCTGTTTAGGTGATACACTGTGGAGATGTTGTCTGAATTAAAATGTTCATCCCCCGCACAATATCTGAGAAACACGTTAGGGCTAACCTAACAGCTTTCAATTTGAGAACATTAATATGAAGTTTCTTTTCAGTAACTGACCATTTACCTTGAGGCCAGTGCTCCCCACAATGGGCTCCCCAGCCAAGTAAGGATGCATCAGTCGTAATGGTGATGTCAGGCACCCAGGAACCAAACTTCACCCCAGCAAATAGGTTACTGTCCTGCATCCACCACTCTAGAGAATGCAGGATTACCCTAGGGATGGAAAGACGGCAATTTGGGACCTGGATGCTGGGATTGTATTTCCTCAAGAACCATAACTATAGTTCTCTTGTCTGCAACCTGGCAAAAGGAACCACTGCAGTGGTTGATGCCATTAGACCTAGTAATCTTTGGACTGATTTAATAGGTTGCCAGCAGTGTAATGTATCCAGTCCTGACAAGTCCTGACAAGTCCAGAGACAAACAGTCCTGACAAGTCCAGACACAAACGTTGAGCTTCGCTCCAAGAGACAATGGACTATGCGGATCCTAGCCCACTCCAATCAGGGGGCTAGGTTCCTGGCCGAGAGCCAATGGGACTCTCGGCCACTGTAAATAATCTATGGGGAAGTGGGGAGGTGTTCTGGTTGGCGGTTTCTCAGGGAATATAAGCCGGCCTGCGAGCCGGCCAAAGCTGAAGGCCGAAACCAAAGCCCTTATACTTCTAGTCCTCTCTGTAGGCAAAAATGCTTTACCGACTTTAGAGTCCAGGAAAGCACCAATAAAAGTGACGGTTTGAGATGGTTCTAACTTGGATTTTCCCATATTTAACAGTAACCTCAGACTTCTACACGTACCTGTAATTATCCTAACCTGACCTGTAGAGAGTCTTTGGCATTAGCCACTATAAGCCAATCATCTAACTACGGAAATATGGGACAACCCGGGTTCGTAAGTAGGGAACCACTATGGCCATACATTTTGTAAACACCCTTGGGGCCCTTGCCAAACCAAAAGGCAGAGATGAGTATCGGTAAATGTCATCACCATGTCTAAAATGAAGGAATTTTCTATGTGACTCATAAACAGAAATATGAAAATATGCAGCCTTCAAGTCCAGGATTGCAAACCACCTATTCAATGAAAGAAGCTCAAGAACTGATGACAGGGAGACCATCCTAAATTTGGCAATAGACAAAAGATTATTTAATAACCTGAGGTCTAAGATGGGCCGGCTCCCATCTTTCTTATCAACAGCAAAAAATCTAGAATAGAAACCCATGGAAATCAAACCATTTGGAACCTTTTGAACCGCTATTTTAGAAAGGAAGTCTCTCAACTGGGCTGTGAGTTCTGGGACAGTATTATCAACAGCTGCAGAACCTAAACAAAACTGGGGACGTGACCAAAACTCTATAACCATGAGTGAAAAGAGATAAAACCAAAGAATCTGAACAAATAGAAATCCAACTTTGAGGAAACTGTGCTAAACAATTAATATATGTAGTAGTGCCTCCCTCAGGGGAATCAACTAGTCACAATTTAGGTTGTTGCTGTTCACCCATTTCATGGTGATTCTGCTGCTGGGGTGGTTGTGCACCAGTGGTGCCTTTCCTTCTCCCAAAACCACTGGATTGAAACTGACGTGGAGGATATAGAAAGTCATGTGGTTAACGCTGATTCCTGTAAGGATACATTGGAATGGACTGCTGTCTCTGCTGAAAACGGTAGCCTTGACTAGCCATCCCTGAATACATACTCAGGGACCAAGCAGTTTGCTCGCTCTTCTTAATATTTGATAGAAATTCACCTGTAGATTCAGCAAACAGAGTTAAGAACATAAGAGACGCCAATGTTGGATCAGGCCAAAGGCCCATCCAGTCCAACACTCTGTGTCACACAGTGGCCAGAAATACCAGGTGCCATCAGGAGGTCCACCAGTGGGGCCAGGACATTAGAAGCCCTCCCACTGTTGACCCCCCCCCCCAAGCACCAAGATGACAGAGCATCACTTGCCCCAGAGCCCCTATCTGTTGATCGTTCAAAAGGGAGATCCTCCACTCTTGATCTAGTCTAAACCCGAAATGCTGTGTTCCGGAGCAATGAGTGTCTGCGCAGACATGCAGGTATCTCTCTCAGCCAAATGCTTTCCTGCATTAATTTGCTGCTCTGACAACTTCATAGCCTCATCTTGGATAAGCTTTGCCAAACTTTGAGCTTGCCCTGGCAGTTGATCGAAGTATTTGGAAAGGCTTTCCCACAGATACAATTGGTAGCCACCCATAATTGTTTCTAGGTCTGCTATACGAAAATTAAGCGAAGCAGAAGGATAACATTTTCTGCCTATGTAATCTAGAGGACAGCTTTCCTTATCAGTCAGTGACACATGATGACCTGGCCTATGATGAAACTGCATCCCCTCAGTTATGATGGACGAAGGTCTGGGGTGGGTGAACAAATGTTCTGATACCTCTGGTTTAACCCGGTACAGTGTCTCTGTCTTCCTTGGGTTGGCCTGAGCAGAGGCTGGGTTCCTCCATGTAGGAACTGTCAAGTCCTCCACACCTTGCAAAAAAGGGAAAGCGACAGAAGTTGGCGTGTCAGAATGCAAATGGCTAAAGATTTTGTCTTTAGGTCTTACATCAGAAGTTGATACGTCCATTTCAAGTGCTTTTGCCACATGAACCATTTGTTCACTTTGTTGTTGTTCAGTCGCACAGTTGAGTCCGACTCTTCGCGGCCCCATGGCCAAGATCATGCCAGGCCTCCTGTTTTCCACCATCCTCTGAAGTTTGCTCAATTTCATGTTTGTTGCATCGATGACACTGTCCAACCATCTCATCCTTTGCCGTCTCTGTCTTCTTTGACCTTCAGTCTTTCCCAGCATCAGGGTCTTCTCCGGGGAGTGCTCCCTTCTCATTTGGTGGCCAAAGTATTTGAGCTTCAGTTTCATTATCTGGCCTTCCAGGGAACAGTCAGGGTTGATTTCTTTTAGGACTGACTGATTTGATCTTCTTGCAGTCCAAATCATCACCTGGCACCAGCAGAGATGCATCCCCCGACGGCCTCCTCAGGAGAGGGGTCAGAAGCAGTCTCAGTGCTGCAATGAGAAATGACTGACATCCCCTCCTGTTCTCTGAGTGGTGGTTGGAATGGATAGAAGGAACTGAGCTCACCTACTGCTCTCCCTGAAATGGACTGATGATTTGTGAATTGGGGTTCCTGATTCCAGCGCTCTGGGTGACTGGAGGACATGGACTACTCTGGGCTATGAAGTTCAACCAGCCTGATGAACTGCGCCCCCAAAGTCCATTGTATGAACAGGCTCCAAATGATCTCTTGATTGGCTGTGCTCCCTATCAGATGCCAGTTCCTCATTAAATGTTAAATGTGGCAAAGGGGTTCTTGGAACCAAAGGCAGCCTCCGTGGTTCCCTTCCCCGGCTCTCTGTAGGTTCCCGTTTTTCCCTGCCCTCTGTATCTCTTAGAAATGGAGGGAGACCTCTCTCTATGTTTAGATTTGTTTTGCTTTTTACCAACTGGTTCAGTTTCAGACCCTTGCACAGATGCCACAGGAGGTGGAGAAATCTGCACATCACTCCCTGGTCTTTCTGACACTAATAAAGGTCTCTTCAGTGGAGCCATAGTAATGTTCATTGGAACCGACTGGACAGACGGTCGTTTTGAGATCAGCATAGCAGAGGTACTTGTGGTCGGTGCCGAGATGGTTGAAGGAGGGCCAACATTTGGCTGTGACGGGTTGAGGCGCGAGCACGCTTTCTCCCACAGAGCAGCCTCGGCTTTTGCCTTAGCAGTGAATTTTGGCAAACCCTGCTGGGCCCCACTGTGGCTCTCCCCTAAACAGACAAAGCTCATGCTCATCACTGCGTGTCATCTTAAGACCACATTTCTTACATTTACATTTCTTACGTTTCTTAAACAAAGGTTTAGATGCCATCTCGGATGATCAAACACCAGCTAGGCAGAGATATTAACCTGAGGGGGAACAGTGGTGACTTTAAACTAATAATATTATTTCTTCTGAATACCAGTAGATGATCTTGAGGAGAAACAGTAGATGATCTTGAGGAGAAACAGTTTTAACAGTGAGAGTAGAGAAGATTCCTCTCACACGGTGGTGAAGAAAGAACTAAGCGAATGGGGTGGTGCAGTCCTTCTGAGATATGGGTGAGGCACATGTAAGGAAAGGGCATGTGCAGTACTCAGTACTGGAAAATTCTTAGCTAGAGAAGAGTTCTCTGCTGGTGGCCTGTGCAAGCGCAGTCCCAATTTGGGGCTGCACAGCAACAGGGGACCATTCCTATGCAAAAGCAGCCCTAGTGCTCCCCAAAAGACTTGTTTCTGAGTTTGTTTTATTACACCAACTTGCAAGTGGGGCTTAGGTCAGGGAACACTCCTCCATACCAACAAATCCCTGCACAGAAAAATCTTTAAAAAAAAAAGAAAGAAAGTGGGTCCATGCCTTGTTGAGTTTCTATGTGAAAGGTGTTTTTATATGGAGGAGCTTTCGATCATGTGAGCCCCCCCACCTGGAGTGCAAAGCGGTGCATGCCAGAAACAAACCTGCCACTACTTTGCAAATGGAAAACTTTTGAGTACTTTTTGATGTAGTCTTCCAATCAATTTCCAAGCGCACTGATGTCACTGAAAAACCAGCTGTCGGGTAGCGAAACAACCGCTCGGGAAGCTCAAAGCAAGAGCTAAAAGACAGAGCAAAACAACCCGCTGGTACAGCAGCTCCTTCTCCCCCTCTTTTGTTGAAAGAAAACGTTTTTCTGAATGGCGGCCCTTCCCACTCCCCCCCTCCTCTTCTGCCTATACCAGTAACTAGGGGAGGAGGTCGCAAACTGCCTCCTCCCAGACCCCGAGAGCTCTTGCAAAAGACCCTTTCGCCGTCGCCCCTCCCAGCTAGTTAATGAAAACAAAAAACTGGGTTGGTTTAGCTCCGAGGCTTGTGATTCGCTTGCCAAGAGATTGCCAAAGTCCCTTGAACTTTGAACTCGCAGCTGACTGCGGCGATAAACAAGCGAAGTATAAATACCAGAGCTCTGGAACTGGCTGTGGCTGTTATCTTTTTTCCCCCTTCGCCGTCTTGTACGAGCCAAGTTGCTGAGAGCCGCCAAGCAGAGGAAGGGGCGGGAGCGCGGGCTCGGGTAAGTCTCTGGTTTCCTTGCGAAGTTTGGCTCGCCGGTTTTGGTGCAAAACTGGCGGCTCAGAGGTCGATAAGAGTTTTGGAAGAGAAGTTTGCAGAGAGAGGCGGCGTGCAGAGAAGTTGGCTTCAACTTTTGCATGCACCCCACTCCCACCCCACCCGCCTGTCGGGTGGGTCTCCGCTGTACCTTCACACGCCAGCGCCCTGCTGATTGCCACGTGTTGATTCGTGGACTAATCGAGAAATTACTGATAATGATAGATTTTTTTATGCGTGCGCAAAGGACGCGCACATAGGAGCGAGCGGGACCGCCAAGTGTTGTATTCTCGGGTTAGCTTCCTCAGGCTAGAGAAGGGCGATGCAGCTGGCGGATGAAAGTTGGATTCCAGTAGTTCGTGGCATATGTGTGGCAAGTCGTGTTCTCTTTTTAATGTGTTTTGAACGGTGCCTTCTGGTTGGGGCGGGGGGGAGGCGGTATATAACGTTAATCTTTATAATAAATCAGTGTGTCTGTTCTATTTATGTGTGATCGAGCTGTTTGGCAGATGTTAGGGGCCAGACGGTGTTCTTGGGTTCTGGAGAGGCAAGAAAATAGGACGGATCCGGCCAGTTTTTCTCACTGGGCGTCGCCGAGTTCTCCGTGTTGCAGCGTCCCAGTCCCTTTTGTCCCCACAGGTCCCGTGATCCCCAGCATTGTTTTTGATTGAAGGGACGCCACCGTCCCGTTTTCGCCTGCCGAAAAGCTGTCTGGGTGCAACCCCGTTGCTTCGCGTTTCCAGCTTGTCTCCCCCACCCCCCTCAATTTATGACTGAAAGGCTAGTTGCCAGAAAAAGGTGGAGAGAGGACGAAAAATCGGAGAAAAGATGCTCTTCGTTTAATAATAGAAATGGATTTTAAAATCTGTAGGCATATTTAGGAACTCCTCTTTGCTTTCCAGTTATCTGAAGAGTTGTAGGCAGGGGCTCAGCAGGAACAAAGACTGCAATCCTATACCTGTTTACTCTGTCGTGAGTCCTCATAACACCATGGGGATTTCAAGCCCACATGCTTTGTCTTGTGGTATGCACATCGGCCACAAGTGCTAGGTAGTGTCATTCTGCTGATTCGAATGACCAAAGAACCTGAAATCTGTTCCAAGTGGTGGCGGTGGGGACAACGACTGTATGTTTGAAAGAACTATATTTACAAACGGGGAATGCTTAAATGTTCTGTCTTCTTAATGCTTAGTTTTATCAAATGCAAAGTAGTTAGCTTTTGGTTTGTTGCTTAACAAAGAATTGAGGGGATGTCCTGAAAAACCGTCTTGGAACAAAGTTCTTTGGAGAGTTCGGTGCCCTCGCTGTTCTTGGAATGCTTGCCATGGGCAAAGAGCGTGATCACCTGTCAGGTTCCAGATTCCTAGGCTGTTACCATAACTTTGTTTTGCTTTGCTTTGCAGCCAAAGCCCAGCCATGTGGGTTGGGCTGGGCCTTGCCCTGGCTCTCTGTCTCCTCCCAGGAGGAGGGACGGAGAGCCAGGGCTCCAGCCCCCGTTGTAAAGAACCTCCAGAATGGCACATCCGGGAGGAAAACCCGATGCTGGACTCCAGAGGTTCTGTAACAGTCGTGGCTCTTCTCCAAGCTAGCTGATATTTGTGCCTGCTCCAGGCTTCCAGGTGAGGACGGCTTGTTGCATTTTCAGATTGCATTTTGAGGCAGAACAGAGGAAGTTTTGCTTAGGGCTGTAGACATGGTTCAGTGGCCAACCATCTGCTTTAGGTGCAGGGCTCAGGTTCCACCCGTGCATCTCTGGTTAAAAAGACTGGGGAAGTAGGTAATGTGCAAGACCTGAGGCCATAGAGGACTGCTGCCAGTCAGAGTCGACTGTACTGACTTTGATTGACCAAAGGTTAGACTCTGTATAGGGCAGCTTCGTGTGTTTTGACAAATAAGACGCTTGAATAAGACAGAGTTGGTTAAATAAAAAATATTTCAGGTTTCTGGAACTTTACCAGATTTAATGGGGCCTTAACTTGTATGGTGCTCTTAAACTGGCGCAGAACGCAGCAGCCAGGCTGCTGATGGGCCTCTCCAGGTGGGAGCACATCCAGCCTGTGCTGAAGTCATTGCACTGGCTTCCAGTAGTGTTCCGGATTCACTTCAAGGTGCTGGTTTTGACCTTTAAAGCCCTAAATGGCCAGGGGCCTGCCTAGCTGAGGGACCGCCTTTTCCCGTATGTTCCCCCATGAGCACTGCGGTCTGGAACACAACACCGCCTCCCCCCCCCCGGGCCTAGGGACGCCAGGTTGGTGGTAACTAGGGCCAGGGCGTTCTCCCTGGTGGTGCCAATGCTGCGGAACGAGCTCCCCGATGAGCTCTACGGGACCTCCAGCAGTTCAGTAGAGCAGTAAAAACGGAGCTGTTCCGCCAAGCGTTCCAATAAAAACTGATTGCTCCGGTGGGGCCGCACTAGTACTTTATTACAGGATGCCGCTGTATTTATTTATGTAGCCTAACTGTATGTAGTGAAATTGTATGAATTGTATTTTATTTTGTATTTGCTGGTTTTAGACTGTTGGTTTTAAATTGTTTGTAAGCCGCCCTAAGCCGCTGCTGCGGGAGGGCGGGGTAGAAATTTAATAAATAAATAAAAATATTACAGTTGTAAAGTAATTTTTGGCTCAGAAAGTGACATTGCTGGTTTCACAGCTTGGATCCTATAGCGCCGTTTGAAACCACAAAGCTCTTCCTCAAATCGGCCTTAGGCCAGTCCCATGGTGCTATATACCATGTCAGGGAAAATAAAGGGCAGATAACAAGCTATGATGAGACTGTGCGAGTCCATGTACCATTACCAGCTGGGGAGGATGACCTTCTAAACAGTAACTTGAGAATGGCCATCCATTTGCCCTTTGTCATTTTTGGTGACTGTGCACAAATCACCTGAGGGGTGGGGGTGGGAAAAGTCATGTTGCAGCCCAAGCCTGCTTTCTGGAAGCAGGGAATAGCCTGTTATTGCCAGGTTCTCTTCTGCTTTTGCTGTCTCACCAGCTGCAGGTGTACACAGCTTGTAGCCTGCACAAAAGTTGCAGCTGGAGGGAAAAAATGACATATTCCCCCCCCCCCCAGCACTATACTAATGCTTGCAAATTTGTGCCTGTCAGAGCCTTGTTAGAATAACATGCAGAAAAGTCTTTAGAATGACGCATAATTCTAACTTCAGTTCCACAAACGATGGAGTAATTCAATTCAACAGTTTTTGAAGAAATCTCTTATAGTATTTCAGCCAAGACAGACCATGTTGGCCTGATATGACACCAAAATCCTGTTCAGCATTGGTATTAATTATAACATCTGACTAAAGATTCTGTTTCCTAATCAAATCAGAAAATGAAATAATATTTGAAGCCACTTCCAAAGATGCAGATTTTGGTATATAAGCCAGACAGTCATGACTGAACAATTTCAGACAAGGCTGTGGAAGACAATTCACCACGAATACATTGCTGACTGTTGGGGCAGATGAGAAACCTGTACGTGTTTCAGCCAGTGTAGTGGTTAGATTGCTGGAATAGCAACTGGGAGACAACAGGCTCACATGCCCACTCTGCCATGGAAGCCTGCTGGGTATTGTATTTGGATTCGGGAAATATTTGGGAATCCTGAATATATTCGGGTGCATTATACCCTATGGGACCGTTATAGTCAATGGCAAATCTCCTAGGGTATATGTAGTCGTCTTGGAGTGAGGGGGTTTGAGGTAGAGGCGTCAAATTTGCCGTGTAGCTACTAGAGCCTCTCCCGAAAAGGACCCCCAGGTTTCAAAAATATTGGACCTGGGTGTCCAATTCTATGGGCATCCAATCCCATCCTCCATTGTTTCCAATGGGGGGAAATAGCTAGGCTTTTATTTGGGATTCTCTGTACAGTGGCCAAATCAGATCAGAGAATCTGATTCAGTTTAATACCCGAACAATACTGATAAGGCATTATTTGGTTACTTATTCGGCTTGGTATATACCGAATGCACACCCTTAGTATGAAATGCTCACTTTTATTTATTTATTTATTTGATTTTTATCCCGCCCTCCCGCCGAAGCAGCTAAGGGCGGCTTACAACAGTAAAACCAATAAACACATCTAAACCAGTCTATAACAACACAATAAAATCGCAGTTTACACACTTTTCTTCATTATGTTCCATTAGGCTGGAAGACCTGCGACTGAAGCTGGAAAATGATGGATTTACCAATATCTCCTTTGTGGTAGTCAACCACCAAGGGCCCAGTTCCCAGAAAAAGTATCCCCATCTGAGAGAGAAGGTTTCAGAGAACATTCCTGTGTACCAGCAGGGAGAGACCCAGCCTGATGTTTGGACTATTCTAAATGGAAAGAAGGATGACTTCCTGATCTATGACAGGTCTGACTATAAAGGGGAAAGTGAGGAAATCTCAACTCAGATAGGGCACTATTAAGGGGTTTGAAGCGTGTGACCTTACAAGAGGGGGTGGTCCCCATTTTGTGCTACATGTCAACCTCTTGTTCTTGGTAACCCTTCATTATATTGATGACTTTGTCATAGTTTTCCCTAAGGTGGTATGCCCGGGTCTGGCCTTTACCAAATCAGACCGGGTAGAGCCTCAAATGCTGCTATATGTTAAAAAAACAACAACCCTGGACATAATAAATTAGATATGAGGGAGAAAGGCTGTAGCCTATCCTTTCCCTGACACGCTACATTTCTGTGTATGAGTTCCCTGTTTATGGAGAGAGACTCAGTCATGCAGCCTGACGTGGTACAGCCCTGACTAATCACTGACATAATCATAGTGAGAATGAGGACTATGCCTTATTTATTTGTATTTGTGTTATCTATTGTCCGCCTTTCTCACTGGGACTCGAGGAGGATTATGCAGAGTAAGTCAATACAATCAACAGAATGGGACATTCAGTAAAGAGCTCCCTGGACTGTACAGACACAGAAAAAGAGAGGGTGCCTCTGTTTTAGCAGCACCGTAACAATCAAAAGGTGTTTTCTCTCCCTCTTCCAAACAGCAGAACTTATAAGCACTCAATGACGATAATGGGCAATAGGTACATGGCAGTCTAAAGGAAGCATTTCTTTACTCAATTAGTAATTAAATTGTGACATTCACTGGAGGTAGTGATGGCCATGAGCATAAATGGCTTTAAAAGGGGGCTAGACATTGATGGAGGGGAGGTCCATTGATGGCTACTAGCCATGGTGACTAAAAGGGACCTCTGTATTCCGTAAACCTTTGAAACTCAGTGCCTGGGAGACAACATCCAGAAGAAGGCTTTGGCTTCTGTGCCCTGTTTGTGGGCCCTCCAGAGTAACTGGTTGGCCACTGTGTGAAGCGGGATGCCAGACTAGATAGACCACTGGTCTGATGCAGCAGGGCTTTGCTTATGCAAGGAGACAGTGGCCAGAGTTGCTATTGCAAACAGCTACTGCAAATATCCTTTCTGTGAAGGTTTGTCACATACGGTTGGTGCAGGAATGAAAGGGCTGGCAGGAACTCTTGGGGATCATAACGGCATAGGTCATCCAGAGAACATATTTATTTTTCAGTTCGATAAAACTGTGCATAAAGACTGCATTGATAATGAGACTTGGTTCTCTTTCTTAGGTGTGGCCGTCTTGTGTATCATCTTAGTTTGCCTTACTCCTTTCTGACTTTCCCATATGTGGAAGAAGCCATTCAGGTTACATACTGTGAATCAACATGTGGAAACTGTTCTTACATGGTATGACTTCACTTTATAGCAGTGGTTCTCATCCTGTGAGTTGGGACCTAAGAGTGGGTTGCAACTGTCTTGGGAGTTGGGTCATGAGGCCAAGGGGGGGGGGGGGGGGGGGGGGGGGAGAGGAGCTGGGACATGAAGCTTCTGGGAGGCTCTGTTGGATGTTTGGTTTTGTCTCTGCATCGTATGTGAAATGGCTGTGAAATAAAGCCTCTTGCACCACCATATATTTATAAATAAGTTAGTTCACTGTTAACTGATGGAAAAAAGTAGCATCAAGTGACTTTACAAGTCGATCCGAAAGCTACGGCACGTTTAGAAGGAGTCTTGCTTCCAAATGCTTGTGAACCATTGCTTTATATTGTACTCTAGACACATTTTTTTTTAAATCTACAAGAATGAAATCTGTTAAGGAATGGTTACAGAAATTCCTCAAGAAATATGTTGAAAAAAATCTTTGATTCTAATTGCAACTGTCCATTGAATGGCCGCTTTGCTATCAGACTTCTTTTGCATGTAGCTCCGTGATCCTTTTTAACTGACTTTTTTAGTTATACAATACACCCACTGGCTTTAATTTTGAGGGGGAGGTGGGAAGTGTTATATCCTTTCTTGTCGCACTTTCCCATTTAAAAAAAAGTTCTCCTGAGCAATGTTCCCTCTAAACTGAGTTAGGGTGAGCTAACTCAGTTTTTTAGCCTCCAGCTCACACATTTTTATCTTAGCTCAGGAAGGATGGCTCCAGAGCAAACTAGTTTATGCAGTAGCCAAATTGCGTGATCACAACTTTAATGCCAGTAGCTCACAAAGTAGAATTTTTGCTCACAAGACTTCACAGCTTAGAGGGAACATTGCTCCTGAGTGATTCTGGCCCTGCTGCAGAAAAATTGCAGATACATATAATGTGTAATTCTGTTCTTAGACACTAGGGGGTGGGCTGCACTTGGTAAGCTTGTTTTTAACTCCCTGCCCCCTGCTGGTTTTAATGGAATATAAGATCATTCCAAAATATATAGGTACTGACATCAAGATGCTTTGTCCAGACTACCCTAGTGCCTGGAATCTTCTCAGTCCCATATTTTTTTTGTGGCGCTAAGAAGCTGCTCTGTCAACATCAACCTGATTTGGTGCCAAATTTATCAAGTTGCATTTTGGACATGCCTGCTTGTTTGATGTAGCTGATTTCTTCTATAATGTGGCCAGAGGTCATTTCGGGGGGGATCGCAGTTCCCCCGGGTGAGGTATGGGGGGCGGGGCACATGACGAAGCCCCGCCCCCTGCTTCCGGCCGCCCCGCTTCCGGCCCTCATTCAGCCAGGAGGAGGCAGGAGAAGAGGGAGGGTAAGTTGCTTCCTCCCTGCCTCTCCCCACCCCTGCCTGCCTGGGGCCAGGGAGGGCCTTCACGGGGCTTCCTTGCACTCCCGCCGGCCTTGCAGGTCCACCACCAGGCCCCTCATGGGGCTCGGCAGTGGAGCTGCAAGGCCGGCGGCGGCCGGGACCGGTGGGGGCGGGGCGTGTGGCCTTGTGACACACTTCCGGTGATGTCAGGGGGTGTGGCATATGCTAATGAGTTATGCTAATGAGTTCCCCTAGCTCTTTTTCTACGAAACGACCCCTGAATGTGGCAAAACTCCTATGTGTTCAGGAATGCACTTTCTGTAATTCTGTTTCCCAGGCAAAATAAGTTTGGGGACGCCAGTGTTCTGAACTGGAGATTGCATGGAAGCCGCTTGAGTTCCTTAGAATATCCAAATACACATGTGAAAAAATTGATTTTCTGTGTGTTTATAGACTGACTTTCAACCATAATTCCCATAGCTTGCAATCGAAAATGAAAACAAACTTTCCAGAGAAAAGATCTTTGTTTTACTGTGGAGTAATTTCAGGAATTATTGGGGTTGAGGAAGATAGAAGAAAATGATTCTATACTTTGGCAGCTTTCAAAAAGATTGCCTAGATTTGCCACTTTGGTAACTTTTGTCTTAGAGAAAAATTAAGTATCTTACAATTGCAATATTTATTTTAAATTTAATTTAATTTTTTGACAACTGAACATAGAAATTGACTGAGATTTTGGTTATTAGCTGGAAACAAATCTATTGATGAAACTAATGTGTTGCCTGAAATCATTCCTTCTAGACCCCGGAGATAGAAGAAAGATGTAGCAACCTAACGAAAGTACCCACAGCATCTACCGAGGGAGCACCTCCTCGCCCAAGACATCATGAGCACCATCACAGACACGGGGACCTGCTTTTTGAAAATCAAAAGCAACATGGCACTGGCCATGCCCACAAACATCAGTCCCATCAGGTCCGACAGCACAGGGTTAGCACAGGTCAGGCAGGTAGCTTGGAAGTAGCTGCAGCTGCCCCACAAGCGATACGTCTCTGACGAAAAGGGAATGCCAGCTGCAACCGGCAGTTGAGCTGATCCTGGCTGCAGGAGACAGGACCTGCTTCAGGTAGCTGATGCTGACACTGCCGACACCTGTTGTTTGCGGATCTGGCTAGCACAGCCTCCTGATACTGTCGTGGTGAGCTCCCATCTTCCTGCAGGTGACAGGGTCAGCTGTTGGCAGAGAACGTCCTTGAGTCTTGACAGTGACGACTGCCTACAGCTGCTTGACAGTCACAAGCAGAGAGCGAGCCTGTCCTGTCTGATGTCTGACTTTGAGATGAAAGGGCAGGAAGCTGAGCCTGACGAGCCATCTAAACATCTTTAGCACTAGGGAAGATCACACCCTTTTACAGAATGCATTCCATAACAATGCAGTTGTCGGTACCACCAGATTTGCGTTTCATCAAGACAGCACAACAGTGTGTCTTATTTGAATAGTGATCTTCCTGTGAAGGAACCATTATGTGACTGTTCAAAAGAGAGTCAGCTATGCAGCTCCATCCCACAAATCAGTCAAGTCAGCATGCTTGGATTTCAGCCATATACTTTTGGTGGAAGCTGAGGTCTGCTGATTTGCTGATTTGTACTGATTCTGCAAAAA
Source organism: Gekko japonicus (assembly GCF_001447785.1). Classification (NCBI taxonomy): domain Eukaryota; kingdom Metazoa; phylum Chordata; class Lepidosauria; order Squamata; family Gekkonidae; genus Gekko; species Gekko japonicus. The sequence goes on from NW_015174846.1 coordinate 1,521,005, forward strand.
TCAGCCGGTGTTGCTTTTGGAAAACACCCTCATAATGGTACGCTTTCCCCCCAGTGCTGGCTCAGTTGTTTGTAGTATTTTGGTGGCTTGTCTTTCTTGTTTCCTTTTCTACCATTCTGTTTGTATGCATGAAGGCAGAAGCAGAAACTATGACCTAGGGGCTTCTGTTTGATGTCTTACAACCAAGAACAGAAGAGGACAAGGAAAGATATGTTTACCACTTTTTGAAAACTATAGTATATTGTCTTTTTTTCTTATGAGAAAAATTAAGAAAATACATACAAATCGGGCTCCCCCCACTAAAAAAGAGCCACAATGTTAAAAAAACCAAACACATTAGTGGTATTCCAAAGAATATATTATCATCCTAAGAGGGATTCTACTGGAATCTGTCGCTCCAAGACAACAGGTTTTGTACATATATATAAGGATAAACGGTGCCATCCTAAGCAGAGTGACACCCTTCTAAATCCATTGAAGTCATTGGGCTTCTGTAACTCTGCATAGGACTGCACTGGATGTCTTGTAGTATGTTAACTAGCCCAGTTCCCTGCCTGTGTGCAGAAAGTAACCATGTTTCTAAAATTGCTTACTCACAAGCAGCCCCACTGAAGCTAAGTATCCCAGTCATTAGGACTTGGGGTGAGGAGTGGGGGGAGTGGGATAGTATGGGGCAGGCAGATCGCATTAAAGGATGAGGGCTAAAAACATTTCTGTTGATCAGATGTAAGAACCAGTATAGCCATCCACCATTTCTGTTGATCTGTGGTTTGTTACAACAAGAGCCCAATGTCAACTCCTTTTATAACTGATTATTAAAACTTACGTAACATCTCTTTATCTCGGTAGCTAAATACTCTGTTTTGTTATAGCGCTTTATATTTCTGAAATGAACTGAATTTTGTGTTGACCTGAAGGATTCAGAGATGAAAGAAAATATTCAACCAAGAGGGAATTTGCTTAGAATGTGCTTGCTGTAGTTATTGATGGTTTAATAGGGAAATCAGCTCCTACAAAACTTGAGTTCTTTTATGGCAAGTGCTTTGTAAGCATGAAGGAAGTTTGGAATATAAGTGGACTTTATGCTTGTGGTGGAAATGATAAGGGAATTTTTAATAAATGGAAAAGATGGCAATTGTGTGTGTCTTCATCAATGAACATCGCTTCCCATTTGTCTGATACTGTTTCCGAGTCGTTCTCAAATCTACCATCGTTTTGGGCGGACATCTTGACCCTTGCCGAGCCGCTGTTCTAAGTCTCTGATGGTGTTGCGGAGAACTTCAATTTCCTTGTTTTTCTCTTCCTGAAAGTGCTGAAGCTTCTATATGAATTCAAGCAAATAGGGTTGTGGCCCATTAAGACCCCAAAACTGAGATAAAGTAAATGCAGTGGAAGTGCCTCTGCCATTGAAAAATACTAGAAATTATTTGAAAATACCATATCTTATGAATAAAGTAAGACCATGACATGTACCTGCCAGGCTAAACTATGACATGGAACTGGTCCAAACGAGGGCAAGACCGTTGTAATAACACCTGGCAGTTTTTAGCAGCCACTGTCTCAACTAAGTCGTGGCTTGTATAGTTTCGTAATATGTCCAAAGGCCATTCCAAAAACTCTTGGTTAAACAGTGGTTACATACACAGTGCCATCCTAAGCAGTGTTGTATCTTTCGTAGTTCATCAAAGTCAATTGGCTTAGAAGGGTGTGTGACTGCTTAGGCTAATACTGACAGTCTTCCAAGTAATTTTATAGAGACACAACACTTTTTGGCTTTTTCTGATGATGTAAGAGCAATAAGCAGAAAGCACTCGAGATGACCACTGTACACTGGATGAAGATTGCAGACTCCATTGCCCTTATCTGGAGATCCATGTGTGCACAGTGACCCCCTTTAATTTCAGCGTCAAACGTTTGGGTAGGCTCCCTCTTTTGAAATGGACTGAGAAACTCTTTGCCACTCTCCCCTTCAAGTAGTACACTGCTATTCTCCTCCACACACAAACAAAAATCACTGGATTGGGGTGATTTGTTGTCCTTCACAGAGGAGGCTTTGTTATTGGCAGAGGTCATTTAGGGGGGGATCGTGGGGGATCGCAGTTCCCCTGGGTGAGGTATGGGGGGCGGGGCGCATGACGAAGCCCCGCCCCCTGCTTCCGGCCGCCCCGCTTCTGGCCCTCATTCAGCCAGGAGGAGGCAGGAGAAGAGGGAGGGTAAGTTGCTTCCTCCCTGCCTCCCCCCACCCCTGCCTGCCTGGGGCCAGGGAGGGCCTTTGCGGGGCTTCCTTGCACTCCCGCCGGCCTTGCAGGTCCACCGCCGGGCCCCTCATGCAGCTCGGCAGTGGAGCTGCATGGTCGGCAGCCGGGACCGTTAGGGGCGGGGTGTGTGGTCTTATGACACACTTCTGGTGATGTCAGGGTGTGTGGCCTTATGACACACTTCCGGTGATGTCAGGGGGTGCGGCATATGCTAATGAATTATGCTAATGAGTTCCCCTAGCTCTTTTTCTACGAAACGACCCCTGGTTATTGGTACATATTAAGTATGGTACACCACATCATTAATAGTCAAAGCAGAATGGCACTTCTGTACGTTGTCTGATGATACATACAGACCAACGCTTGGCAAGCATAGAAAGGGTTGGAAAACACATACCTGTCTGTAGATGTTTTGAGGTAATGCTCTTGGATCGGGATGCGATTTGGGTGTTCTGTTCTGAAGCTGTGTCAGTTTAGCATCAAACTGAAATAAAAATGTTAATATATTGATAAACCCTATGAGGAAACATCCCTGCATACTGGGGCGGAAAATCATGGGGGGATTGTACTTCACATCTGAAAAAAAATGATGAAATCTACCAAGGTCCTGGCAAGACCTTTCCAACATCTAACAAAACACAGGATAGTATGTTGAAGCACTCAATGTATGAGTAAAAACCTATTTCCATTAGGCAAGGCAGAAGAAAGCAAAACGCTTCAATGGAAATATTTTGGTCTCTCTATTTACTGCTGTCTGAGAAATATAATGGAGAAGGACAAACAGCTCAATGACACCTGCGATTTAAGCAATTATTAAAGAATCAAGTCCCATGAATGACAGTGGATGTAAACAAAACCCAATGCAAGGCTATTACAGATGGATTGATAAAATTGATACCTCATTTCAAAGCTCAGAATTGCATCAAAAGCACAGAAATGATCTGTACCTAACAGCCAATTTTGCCTTGGATTCAAAACAAAGATCAAAGTAGTCAGAACTCCACCAGAGAAACCTTGCTGAAATAAAACAGCGGGGCAGAGTTCTCAGAACTTTACCAGAGAAGGTTGCTTCTACACTTCTGCTGGCAGGCCAAGAGCCTAAATGAACCTAAATGAATGAAGGAGAAGACTTTCAAAAGCAGCTGTTAGGCTCACTGTAGTTGATGGGTGAGTCTACAGAAGGAGACTTGTCCCTTTTTCAGAACACTAGGCCAAATATACCTTTTCTAAGTATTTTGGAAGTCCACATGGGCTGTTTTTGCATACTCATTTAAAGACCAAACCCAAAAATCTTTTTCACAAATAGCCTCTTGAGCCTTCAAATAAAATAGTTTCAAAAGGTAGACATGTTGGTCTGCAGTAGAACAACTAGATTAAGAGTCCAGTAGTGGTTTTGAGATCAACAAGATTTTTGGGGTATACGCTCTTGAAAGAGAGCTTTGACTCTTGAGAGCTTATTCCCCCCCCCCAAAAAAATCTTGTTCTCTAGCTGCTACGGGACTCAAATCTAACAAATCAAATAGCGAATACTTTGTTCCATGGCCAAACTATCAGCTCGCAACCTGATTCTGAAAAAAAATCTCTTGTACGCAGGTTTGCAAATGTCAACACTGCCCAAGTTGATATATAGGGAGATAATGCACCCAAGCCTAAGTGCCCACAAGAACTTCATAGTGCAAGAACATCTGCATGTCTGAAGAAAGTATTACTACAAACCAGAGCCTCTTTTGTCAGTTTCAGCTCTCTCTAGAGGTTCAGGATCGGGTATATTCAAGCCTCTCAGACCTCCTGAGAGGTTCTCCTTGACATAACCAGAACACACTCAAGAGTAAACTGGCCACTCCATGGGATCTCTTTGACAGAAGTTACAGATTGCTCAAGGAACATGGCACAGCGGAATTACCTGGTGTGTGTTTGCTGCTGAGGAAATAAAATTCACACTGAGCCTTTTTGTCTTACCAAGTTAATACGAACCCTTTATTTTAAGGAACTCTATTATAGGTAGGATAGAAAGAGGGAAGATTCTAATCTAGTCATAACTAACTAGGATGGATGGAGCTGCAGGGAACATGTCCTGCTCTCATGGAAGAAAGATGGAGAAGAGAGAAGGTGTTAGCTGGAAGGAAGGAGGATTCCTTGAGAGTAGCAATCTACTTATCAAAGGGGTAGCAGCAGAGCAGCAGAAAGGAAGGATGCACAGGGTCCTGACCTATCTATCTCTCTGGCTCTCTATAGTCCCTCTTTGAAGTCTGAGGCTAAGACACAGTGCAAAGTCCTTCACTTCCAACACTACTGGAGGAATCCTGTGCATGTCAGTGAAATTCAGAGTACTACAGATGATATACAACACAAGGTTTCTGCCATGTGGGCATTGGTTTCTTCCTCTATTTTTCATTTAGCAAGAACACTATTAGTTTCTAGCATGTACCTCTATTTGTAATTTGATGATCTCATTCTGTTTTTCCTTCTCTTGAACTCTCAGTTGCCTGGTTAATTCTAAGATCTCCAGATCTTTCTTTTCTATTAGTTGTTTGTGTTCTTCCTCTTTCGTTTCAACTGATAAAAATAATGACAACAGCATGGCACTTAACTGTCGCGGCATTCATTGGATAACCCAAGGAGATTCTAATGCGATAAATAGCTGTGAATGCGATCTGTTCATTTTTTTTTAACAAAGAGACTATTATTATTTTTAAAATGAAAAGACCCCCTTCAGAATTTTGTGTTTGCAGAACTGGACTAATACATTGCTTAAACATGCAGGGGTCTTTTTGTAGCAGGAACTCCTTTGCATATTAAGCGACACACCCCTAATGTAGCCAATCCTCCAAGAGCTTACAGTAGCTCCTGTAAGAAGAGCTCTGTAAGCTCTTGGAGGATTGGCTACATTAGGGGTGTGTGGCCTAATATGCAAAGGAGTTCCTGCTACAAAAAGAGCCATTTTGGTCCAAAACAAGTTGGAATCTTTCTGTAGCTACTGTAAATTTTAGCCCTGACCTGAACGGCCTAGGCTAGCCCAATCCTGGAAGCAAAGCATGGTTGGCCCTCGTCGGTACCTGGGTGGGAGACCACCAAAGAAGTCCAGGGTTGTTTCACAGAGGCATGCAATGGCAAACCACCTCTATTCGCCTCTTGCCTTGAAAACCCAATGGGTACACCATCAGTGTTTCTTCTAAGCTGAGTTAGTATGAGCTAGCTCACTGTTTTTTAGCTTCCGGCTCACAGATTTTTGTCTTAGCTCAGGAAGGACGGCTCCAGAGCAAACTAATCTATGCAGTAGCCAAATTGCTCGCTCACAACTTTAATGCCAGTAGCTCACAAAGTAGAATTTTTGCTCACAAGACTCCACAGCTTAGAGGGAGCATTGGTCACCATAGATTGGGTGCAACTTGACAGCACTTTCCACCACCAATCCCAGTTTATGTGGAAGGGGAAGCCAATGTGGGAGTATTGTGTAGTGGGTTTGCCGCATGTACGAAAGACAAAGACTGGCATAGTGCATAGCACGCTTTATTGGTACACAACAAGACAAGGGACTAACGGCTGGCTGGCCAACTATATACACCCCTGGGACAAAACCCTGGGTCCCGTTGGTGGGTTTGAATCTCCCACCCCGGTTCCCATTAGCTCCCCCAGTGGAGGGACTAGGAGCCTAGTCCCTATTGTTCTCCCAGAGTCAAGCTCTGGGGTAATCGCTGGCCCTAGTGCCGGTCAGCGGACACAACAGGGACGATATGCCCAATCTCTGTTTCAAGGCCTACAGGTTTATATATCCAAGCTTCATCATACTTCTTTAGTACCGGAAGGTTTTTTTTTTCTCTTGAATCAGTTCATATACCCAAAGTGGGGGGAAATGCCTGGGACAATGGCTCATGAGAAAGTAAGGGGAAGAGCAGACTCACACACCCTTTACACACACTCCCTTTTGATTGATCTCACATCCTTTATACATTAGTGGGGCAGACACATGAACAAACTAGGGTCATTCTGTCACGTTTAGACTTGTTCCCAGCAGCTTCTTCATAAGCAAAAAACCCCCACCAAACTTTTTGAAAGAACAGTGCCAGGCCACATTTTTTCCCCTTGCTTTGGATGTGACAAATTTCCGTGTATCTCAAATGCAGTGTACGTGTATTGTGCTTACTTACGTCTTTTGTTCATTTCGCAGTGAGTTTTCTTTTGTTCAAGCCTGTGCTCCTCTTCCTTGCTTTCAGTTTCTTTCATGAGTCTGTCAATCTGACTTTTATATTCCTGTGAATTTGTTTAAACAATGGTTTGGAACAATAGGCTTTGAAAGGTATCTGCAGTCACGAAATTTCCCTACCTACCATATTAAGATTAACATAACCTGGAGGCTGACATCCCCATTTGTAAGCCATGAGTCCTCTGGAGGCCTTGGGCAAGACCCAGTCTCAAATCTTCATTTATTTATTTATTAGATTTATATCCTGCCCTCCCCAAACGGGCTCAGGGTGGCTAACAAAAGAGGCATATGCCATAATTGAACAACTAAAAACAGAATAAAACAATCCCTCCCACCAAAGTGCCGGTGCTCTTGATATTAGTTCTTATCGGTCCAAGATGGGGTTCTATTGACCGGCCTAACCCGCCAGCATAAGTTCAGGAATCTATTACTATCGTCCCTTCATGACCAGTTCTTCAGGTCATCTGGTCGTCTTCCCAGGGCCAGCTCAGATCCAGATCGAATCCACCGTCGAAGATGGCAGCTCGGTGGTGGTCCAGTGGCGGCAGCGGCTCCTATGCGAAAGCCTGGCGGAAGAGCTCCATCTTGCAGGCCATGCGAAACTGTGCCAGGTCCTGCAGGACCCGAACCTGCTCTGGGAGCTCATTCCACCAGACAGGAGCCACCGCTGAGAAAGCCCTGGCTGCGGCCAACTTGATGTCCTTGGGGCCTGGAACAACCAAAAGGTGTTGTGCCCCTGACCGTAATGCTCTTGGGGGAACATATGGGGAAAGGCGGTCCCTTAGGTACGCTGGACCCTGGCCATGAAGGGCTTTATTGGTAAGAACCAGCACTTTGAAGCGAATCCGGTATGCTATAGGCAGCCAGTGCAGAGCCTTCAGCATCGGCTGGATGTGGTCCCGCCTAGTGAGACCCATCAACAGCCTGGCTGCTGCATTCTGCACTAGCTGCAGCTTCCGAATTTGCGACAGAGGCAGCCCCATGTAGAGAGCGTTGCAGTAGTCCATCCTCAAGGTGACCGTCGCATGGATCACTGTGGCAAAGTCCTTGCAGTCAAGGAAAGGAACCAACTGCCGCGCTAGCCGAAGATGGTAAAAGGCTGACTTGACAGGGGCTGCCACCTGGGCCTCCATCAATAAAGAGGAGTCCAGGAGCACTCCCAAACTCCTAACCCTCGACACTGGCACCAAAGGTGCCCCATCGAAGGCCAGGAGAGGGAGCCCCAACACCGAACTGACCCAACCTAGGCCCAGGACCTCCGTCTTTGCTGGGTTTAGTTTCAATTGACTCAGTCTGAGGCAATCAGCCACAGCTTGTAATGCCCGATGAAGGTCATCTGGGTCGGAGTTCGACCAGCCGCCCAGCATTAGATAGAGCTGGGTGTCATCCGCATATTGATGACACCCAAGGCCAAAACTCCGGGCAATCTGGGCAAGGGGGCGCATATAGATGTTGAATAACATCGGGGACAGTACCGCCCCCTGAGGCACCCCACACTCAAGAGGGAGCCTCTGGGACTGCTGATCCCTTATCGTCACCCTTTGTCCCCGACCTTGCAGGAACGAGGCAAACCACTGAAGGACAAGCCCCTGAATCCCCACGTCGGCGAGGCAGTGGGCCAGCAGCTGATGGTCGACTGTATCAAACACGGCCGAAAGATCTAAGAACAGCAATGCCGCCACACCACCTCGATCCAGATGCCTATGGAGGTCGTCAGTCAGGGCGACCAATGCCATCTCTGTCCCATGACCCGGGCGAAAGCCAGACTGGAAGGGATCTAGGACTGAAGCATCCTCCAGAAAGGAGGGATAGTATAGCCCTTATCCCCAAAACAGCTTAGTTGGAAGAATTGGATTACTTTAAGCTAAGTTAGGGCAAGTTCATACTCCTGATCTTTCCTGTTGAGTAGGCCTCTGGAGAGGTTTGTTTACCAGCACGCAGCTCATAACATTGAATAAGTGCTTTCTAGTTGTTGGCAGCTTTGAAAGAACGTGAAAAGAAATGTGTTGGCACTATCAGTTGGACATGTAGTTGAGTGATGAAAGAACACCATAATTGAATAAGGGCTGCATTGTTCCGCTCTGGGTTGCCAACCTCCAGGTAAAGCCTGGAGATCTCCTGGAATTAGAACTGATCTCCAGATGACAAAGCTCAGCTCCCCTGGGGAGAAAAGGCTGCTTTAAAAGGTGAAATCTGTGGCACTGCACCCTGCTCATGTGCTTCCTCTCACCATCCCTAAATATCCAGGAGTTTCCCAAGCCAGCTGGCAACCCTAGTTCCACTACAGCCATTTCCCACTGCACAGTTCCACTACAGCCATGCCACAGTCCAATTGTCAATGGGAGTAAAGGCCAAACAATCTCTGATTAGAACCCTTGACCCTTGTAGTTTTTTAAAGTTAATAGTAGTCAAAGGGGAGCACCTTAACTGAATTGGGGCTACAGTGATAGGGGGGGATGTAACCTTTTTCTACCCACGGTTGTCCTGACTGAAATCACACCCTCACCCGAACTGTTATTTGGCCTGTAGGAGAAAATTCGCAGGTATCTGTATGTTTTCCCCTGAAGGATTCGCCCTACCATCACCACCACCACCGTAGCCCCAATCCATTTTGCCTTCCCTGAGACTCTTAGCTTAAAAAAACAACTGTGGAAGATTCAATAATCGATCTCTTGGCATTACATCTAATTATACCCTCAGACACTTTGGCTGAACCTGTTTGCTGTGTACAACTTGCAATGAACTCCATCAAAGTGTAACTGCAGAGAACGATTAAAACAAGGTTAGAAGACATAAAGCTACCTTACACAAGCCAGCTCACTGACTCTTTTCCAGGAGCTGAGGCCAACCCTTTTCACTATGAGTGAATTTCCTGCATGCAGTATTCGTGATCTATTTCTGAGTATGACCTAGGGCTGCCAAGTGGGGGCGGGTGGCGGGTAAACCCCTGCTTTGGAGGCCCGATTTCCGCCGCCGCGGAATCGGGCCCCGGGGGGAACCCCGGTTTTCCCTCTGCCGATCGGGGCCACGCCCCCAACGTGCTCTAAGTCGTGCGTCACTTCCTGTGACGTGCAGGTGGCGTGCGTGCACGGGTCCCGCAGCAACTCCTGGAGCCAAGAGAGTCCGCCACCGGTGAGTACAAAGGATTTGGCAACCCTAGTATGACCTTCCCCCTCAAAACTTATGATTCATTCTTATTGTGCAGGTAAGTACAATGAGCCCAACAGAGGTTGTGACAGCACCTCTACTAGTGCTATGTCACAATACACATTGTATGGGTATAACTATGACCTTCTTGGTAGATGATGCACACAAACAAGTGTTTGGGATGGGTGTGATGACAGATGTTGAGCCTCAACCAAGGCTGAGAACTTTAACTTTTAACATAATCAAATCTGCTTATATTCAAGTCGCTAGCGATGATTTCTAATGACAATGAGAGCAATAATGAGAATGATGCCAATAACAACTTATCATAAAAAGACAACCTTTGCATGGAAATAATATTGCACCGTTGATTTCCTACAAAAAGAAGCCCAATACAAACACAACAGTGAACATTCCTACCTGTTCGCAGGCCTTTACTTTCTCTTCTAACATGCAGGCTGTGTTCTTCAGTCTCTCATTTTCATCTGTGTGAAGAAAATAATCTTAAAAATCAGATCTGCAACACGCAGCTCCAAATGATTTTATGTTTTAAAAAATGTATGAACTACATAATAGAACTTGCCTTTTTGAACTGCCACATAGATGGAAGACATTAAGTGCTAAGGCTCATCAGGCCATACTGAAGAATATTTTCTAGCTGGTGGGTTTTGGGGGCCAGGGGACATATGCGGAGGGAGTTATGGAGAGGGGCTGTGGCTCAGCAGTAGAGCATCTGCTTGGCCTGCAGAAGGTCCCAGATTCAATCCCCAGCATCTCCAGTGAGGATCAGATTGTGGGGGATGTGAAATGCCTCATCCTAAAATCCTGGAGAGCTTCTGCCAGTCTGAGTAGACAATACTGGCCTTGATGGACCAAGGGTCTGATTCAGTATGAGGCAGCTTCCTCTGTGTTCTTATTGACCCATTGGTGCCTAATACAGGTATTTACAGAGGGACACCAAGTATGAATCAAGTCCTAGGTGCCATGCAGTATCCAGGGACCAGAGGGAGAGGGAGGGAACAGGTTCAGGCAAAGTTCAGGTACCAAGTAGGGTGCCAAAGGTAACAGGAGCTGGGCAGCCTGCTGGGCAATAAGCAGAGACATTGCTTGCCCCTAAGAGTAAGCGTTGAGTGACAGCACTTTAATAGACTGGTGGGAAGGGACTGGCCCTCGAGATAAGATTAGCAGACTGAGCTGATGCTGCCACTTGGAAGGCATCCTTGAGTCAATTGACTGGGCATATAGGCAAAACTGTATTCCAGTCACACACGCTACATAATCCACTTTCAATGCACTTTCCAACTGGATTTTACTGTGGCCCAATCTGCATCTAGCATTTGCTCTGCTCTTTTACCAAACCCACACTGGAGGGGAAAAAGATGCAGTTCAAAACCACATTCAAATACTCTGGGCCGAGGCCGAACTGCCTGCAGTCACCCCTGAATGGCCATAAAACAGCCATAAATCTGTGCAGACGGCTACCATAAAACCAAGAGATCAAACTGAAAGCAGCATGCAGTCTGGACACTGCCATAAAATCCAACGATCAATCAAAGTTCCAGCGTGGGTTTGGTAAAACAGCAGGTCAAATGCTAGACGCAGATTGGGCCTGTGTGAACTGGCAACATCCAATTTGAAAGTGGGTTGAAAGTGGATTATTTAGTGTGTGTGATTGCAGACTATATATATATGGCAACCCTGAAACACAGATCTCACAAGGCTCTCACAGGCTACTGGTTACTGGTGTTGCTGATGGTAAAGCACTGGAGCCTGGCTTCTGGGATTCCAGTCTGAGACTTCCCCAACATTTTACAGGGTCAATATAATTAAACACAGGAGGCCTGAAGAAGGACGTACCAGGAACTTTGGAATGTCTTCGGTACTTCTAATCACCATTCATTATTTCTGTGTAATGCTGGATTCTGTGACAAACCCCTCCCCCCGTTCCAAATGGGATCTTCCTTCTACAAATGACTTTGCAAGCAAACAATACTGACATGGCCACAAGGGGAAGAACCCCTGATGCTCCATGCCTAGGGCTCCTAGGTCCCCCCTGACCACCGGCGGGAGATGTGGGGGTAGGGTTGCCAGATGCAGGCTGGGAAACTCCTGGAGATTTGGGTATAAAGCCTGGGGAGGACAGGGAACTCAGTGGGGTACCATGCCGTAGAGTCCACCCTCCAGAGCTGTCATTTTCTCCAGGGGAACTGATCTATTTAGTCTGGAGATGAGCTGTAATTCTGGGGGATCCCCAGGCCATACCTGGAGGCTGGCATCCCTATGCCCCTAAACAGTTCTGTGGACATCCTTACTAGTACTTTTTGCTGATGCAAATCAGTACAGACACAAGGGAAATTGCACACCTTCTGTGGCCAGGCTGGTTGTGATCTAGGAAGTCCAACATGACTCTCCAAACAAGTTCTTTAAAATATTCACTGAAAAACAATGTTAGAAAGTGGTAACGTTGATGGAAATAATGGCAAGCCAGAAGGCGTGTGTGCAATTTTTCCCCATGTGTTATAGATCAGTTTGTGGCTAAGAGTGCAGCTTGGGGCAAAGACTGGGGAAATGGTCCATGGGAAAAGAGTTAAGCGTTCCCTTCCTTACACTGCTGCTCCAATGGTTATATTTTACTGGAAGAAAGGAAGGAGGATCAGGATACTAATGGCAGGTCTCCCACCACGACACTTCTAGATCGATCTCTAGAGTGCCATGCCAGGTCAGCCCACCCCTCTCCTCCCCAAACTGTGACAGATTTATTCTGGAAGACCTGTTCCAAATGTTGTGTAACACACAATAGAGGCAGCCCCTCAATACATTAATAATAATAATAGCACAGTTATCTAACAACAATACAGCTGGCTAAACACACGGCTGTTTTATTACCTCTCAAATGATGCTGGTTTTCAATAGCTTGTTGGAGGCCCTTAATCACATTCTGAAGTGCAGCACATTCTTTTAAAAAGCCAGACAGAAATAAGATTATTTTTTTTAAAAAAAATTGCTGTAATTATTTCTTATACAGATCTGTCAAAGCATTTAAAATGATCCTGTCTGAGAATGGGCATTCTTTTGAGTAATTTGTAAAAATGTTTTTCTGGTTGCTGGGCCTCTACCTGTTGCATCTTCCAAGTTTTTTAAGCATTGTTTTTGCATTTACCGTGCCTGCTATTTAACAACCAGTATAACAGCTGTATTTTTAAAAGGTTGTTTTTGTTTTTTAAAAATCGAGTTGCATTTAAAAGTGCTTGCAATTTCATATAATGAACACAAGATGGACCTCTGGTATTCTCATATTTGCCAGGTAGCTTTGAAACAAAATGGTCTTTTTATCTTCCTAAAATATCAAAATGCAAAACACCGCTTTAGATAGGGCTGAAGGAAACCTACCACATGACCTATCAGAATACCACAAGACATAATAAAGCCCCATTTCCCCTCCTCATTGCTTCCATCCCCAGTTGCATGAGAATGCGACCAAACATTTCCATGAATGGGATAGCTGTCTGGGTCTCCTATGAAAAGATCCATTGACTCCATTTCTCCCTCTGGTCCCCACCATGCAGGCTCTTGATGCTGGGATGGAGAGCAGCCTGTTCATTTGCATCTGATATAGTTTCCAAACTGCTTGCAAGGCCAGCGCCAGATTGGAATACATAGGTCCTGGAGATTATTAATGCATGGTGGTTAATAACTTCTTTTTTATATACTCAGGAATCAAAGAACATTTCAGTGTTATAAATCTGCTGACTGCTGTTAAAATTTCTAATAAAGCATCAAGATTATAATGATTTAATAAGATCTGAAAAATGAGTTTAGCAGTCAAATTAGCATACTTTGTATATGCTCACAGAATGTCAGATTTGGGGGTGAACAAACTCTTATGAATGACAGACTATCTTTTTAACGTGTATTCTTCGGTGTGCTATAATTAATGATATGTAATTAATATGTGAAATGGATTTGGCTAGAAGAGCTTATTGTTAGCTATTTAATACATATTATACACATAGAAAACTTCTGTGCTTAAAACATACTCCAAGAAAATGAATCTTGACATTCAAAGTTTTCCCTGCACTGTTAATAAACACTGCCTATTCATTCTGTATACTGCCCATCCCTAAGGAAGTCTGCAAAGCGATAGCGCACAGTAAATTCTGTTAAACTAATCCATCTGTGCTTTCATACCATTCTTCTTCTTTACAGGTAAAGTCTTTGAATTACTGTTGAGACAGCCTAACAAATAATGCTCCATTTCTACCAAAACGATCTGTGATTTATAAGCTGTTCTGTTCTGCTCTGTCATTTGAAGAATGCTTCAAGGGATGAAAGTTATAATTTCTTTCCCACCTGCAATTTATATCCAGCCAATCTTCGAATTTGCAGATCACTAAGATCAGTGTTTATTTTACAAAGCTATAATCTAGGCATCGACCTTCAGTGAAAAATATAGCTGTGATTAATTTTGAGGGCTCACCTTTTTAAGTACTTCGTACTGTTTGTACTTATTGCCTTTGGTACCCGCCCAATGCCTCCGAGACACTGTTGATCATTGGTGGAGCACTACATTTTAGGTACCTCCCACCATCTGATTAAAAACTGTTATAAATCAGGCCATCTACCATCGCCTGTTAAAATGTCACAGAAGACGTTGGATTACTTCTGTTTAATGCCATCTTGTTTTAACTGTTAACTGTTTTTATATCTTGCTTTTTATTGTTTTCATTATGTTGTGAGCCGCCCTGAGCCTATCCGTGGGTTAGGGCGGGATATAAGTTAAATAAATAATTAAGAAAGGGATACTTGCAGTTTAAGGCTGTCTTACATGCGCTCCAGCTTTACAAGATGGAAAAAAAGAGGAGGACTAGTGGTCCCTAATATCAAGCTGTACTGCCTGGTTTGGATTTCTGACTGGATTAAAAATCTGAATGAAAGACTGATGAAATTGGAAGCAGAGGATTTGTCCGATGGCTTACATAGACATTTTTGGATTAAAACAACTGGGAAAACAACTAAAAAAATTATGAGTATTGGCCATGTTATTAGAGATAGTTTGCTGAAAAATTGGTGGTCACCTAATACAAGTCCCCCAATATCACCTTTAGTGTCACCACTAGATGCTTATCATGACAAACCTGAGAGGAAAAATGACTTTATAAAATATCAAGATATGATCAATAAATATGGGGAAATCAAATCTTGGCAAATTATTAATGAAGAAGGAAAAAAGATACAGTGTTTAACATATTTTTTACTTTTATTGAGGCTTAAAGAAGATATGCATTGAGAAGGAGATACACTAAGGAATTTGACCCAATTTGAAAAGATAATATTGAATAAAAATATCATCTTCTAGGACATATCTACAAACTTCTTCTTCAATATGGTACAGAAACAGAATACGTCAAGACCTATATGGTGAAATGGTCACAAAACTTTGGGAAGGAGATTTTATTCCAGCAATGGGAAAAGCTATGGACGAAAGATACAAAGTTTACAGTGAGTCAAGCACTTAGAGAAAATTGGTATAAAATGTCTTACTGCTGGTACGTTACCCCAAAATACATTGAGAAGATGGATAAAAACTATAAAGGATTGTGTTGGAAGTGTAAAGAGATAGATGGTACCTTTTACCATATGTGGTGGTATTGCAAAATAACTAGCAACTATTGGACAGAAATACATATTGAAATTTTAAAAAATTGAATATTAAATTTGTTATGTCACCAGAGACAATGCTACTAGGAATTCTACCAGTGAATGCAGAAGGAACAATTCATGAATTGTTCAAATATCGTATTAACTGCAGCAAGAGTAGTATTTGCAGCTAAGTGGAAAATCAAGGGATGCCCAGCTCTTGAAAACTGGATAGACAAGATACCAGAATATGCAGTTATGGCATAACTGACTTAAATTAATCAAAAGCCAAGAGATGGATTTGAAAATAAATGGCGAGTGTTCTATGATTATTATAACCAATCTCTATAGTTATACGTTTGAATGGTTTAATATTATATGATGATACTATATGATAGTTTTAATATGAAATATTAAAGGCATTATTTTTATGATTCTTATTATGAGACAATGGTAGAATATGTCTAATAGGTTGTTATACTGATTTTTAAAGCTATTATGCCATTTACATCTTTAAGCTATTATGCCATATATATTTCTAAGTCATTATGCCATATTATGCCATATACTCTTTTATATATACATCTATTTTGATCAAGGAATTTCCTTAATATCTGTAAAATTGCCCTTAATATCGTGTTTTTGTAATTATATTTTAAAGCATTTTCCGCTATTACCTTTTTTCATTCTGTATTCCCTTAAAAATTAATTTTAAAAAACAACATCCTGAACTTGGTTCTTCTTTAGCATGCTGAGTAGGAAAAGCCACTAAGATTAGATAGTATTAAGTGTTCTCCTTTCACCCAAGCAGCGGTTGCATACAAATTTCACAATCAAACAAAGGGGTTTTTTGTAGCAGTCTCAACCTTGGCTTGTTTCCATCTTCCCTTCCACTGCCTCCCTGCTCAGAACCCTGTTTTGTGGGGAAGAAAATGCCAGGCATTCATATTTGGATGGCATGGGAAACTGGCATTTGATAGGAGGTTTCTGAAACAAGGAAGGTTTGGATCAGCTCTGCATATGAAGGGGAGAAGGAGGTGGGTGGGAGGAATAGGCTGGGATTAATGCAGCAGCCAGTGTGTGGTCCAGAGTTTGGTCTGATGTTGGATGCACTGAAGCACTGAGACGCATTATGTCTGTAATAAGCTGTAATTTATGTTTTTGAAATGCAGTCAGATAAAATATTGTACATAGCAATTGTTTGAGCAGCACCTCTTGGAAGCATACAAAGTCTCATATGGCATATTGTAAATACGTATTCTAAGGATGCCAGCAGGGCCGGCTCCAGGTTTTTTCCTACCAGAAGGTGAGGCTACCTTCTGGTGCCCCCCCCCCCGCCGTGCGCCCACCAATTACAGAGTTGCCAACCTCTAGGCAGGGCTGTGGCCAGGAGTTTAGGCGGGGGGGGGGAAAGCCCAGCGGGAGGGTTGTGTGGAGCTGCCAGCTCCTTCTGGGAGGAAGAGGGGCGGCGACGTTCTGGCACATTCCCCCCCTGGGGCATTGCCCAGCTGCCGCCCCGTTCGGGTGGGGGGAATGAGGAGGCTGCCGGCGGCTCCCCAGGTGCCTCGGCTGGGAAAGGGGGTGTGCAAAGGAGGCTGAGGAGAGGGCCTCTCCCTCCTCCCCCCTACCACACCCGGATGGGCGGCTGGCCCCGGCCTGCTGGGTCTTCGACCCACCTGGATCTCCCTGCCAAAAGCCGCCATTCCACTCAGACTAGTCCCTACCCTGCCTTCCCCTCAGGGCCCGCCACAGAGCTGCTTTCCCTTTCCCTTCCCATCCTGTTGTGCTGGGCGCATCCTCCTGTTCTTGGGTCCCCTTTCTCTAACATGGAATTTCCGCGGCGGAAATAAATTCCCTCTGTTGGATTATTGCGAGGCTGCTTTCATGTCGCCCTGGCTGGCGCTAAATGTCTCTGTGGCCCAGTCCTGTGGCCTTTAATCCGGGGGTTGCGCGCACTGATGCTGCTCTTGATTGCGGGGCTCTGGGCAGCATGCTCCGGAAAGAGGAGTGAAGGCAACCAGTGCTGCGCTCTACTCGTGAGCCCGCCTGCCCGGAGGTTCTGGTGCAAAGAACAGCTCCAGGCCGTGGGAAGAGGAGGTGGCCGGGCGGTGGAAGGGTGTTTTGGTCCCCCCCCTCCCCCACTGCGCCCAAGGCAGGCCCTGCCAGGTAGGCTAGTGGAAGTGAGGGAGGGTGGGAGGAAGAGCAGGAGAGTTCTGGTGGAGCGGAGAGTCACAAGACCCCACTCGCCCCCCTGGTGATGCCATTCCAACACCTCCCTCCTTGGCCTTCCTCGCCTCGCCACCCGGGGGGGGGGAGTCAGCCAGCCAGGCTGGGGGGTGAGTCAGCCAGCGAGGCTGGGGGGTGAGTCAGCCAGCGAGGCTGGGGGGTGAGTCAGCCAGCGAGGCTGGGGGGTGAGTCAGCCAGCGAGGCTGGGGGGTGAGTCAGCCAGCGAGGCTGGGGGGTGAGTCAGCCAGCGAGGCTGGGGGGTGAGTCAGCCAGCGAGGCTGGGGGGTGAGTCAGCCAGCGAGGCTGGGGGGTGAGTCAGCCAGCACATCAGGAGCCGGAGGGTTGGGGCGCCTCAGCGCTCGATGGGGCAGGCAGGCCACGCAGGACAGAGGGAAGCCAGCTGGCTGGGATGGCTTATTTATTTATTTATTTAGACATTTTTACCCCGCCCTCCCCGCAAGCGGGCTTGGCTTCAGGGCCCGGGGAGGGGCCTCCGGCAGCCGCCTGGCTTCCCCGGCCCAGCGCCCCCATGATGGCCCCATGCTCTAGGCGAATGCCTAGTTCGCCTAGTGAGTGGGCCAGCACTGGATGCCAGCCTCCAGGTGGGACCTGGGGATCCCCAGAATTAAAGCTCATCTCCAGATTACAGGGATCAATTCCCCTGGAAAAAAATGTGGCTTTGGAGGATGGACTCTATGGCAATGTACCCCGCTGAGTCCCCTGTCTTCCCCAGGCTGCATCCCCAAATCTCCAGGAGTTTCTCAGCCTGTATCTGGCAACCCTATCCCCCACATCCCCCGTTGGTGGCCAGGGGGAACCGGGCAACCCTGATGTGAACTTTGCATCTGCTTCAGGTTTTGTAAATCCTGCTAGACTGCTTCGCATTTTTCTACAGTACCATTGCTAAATTCTTGTCTTCTTCTGTCCAAACCTCCCCCACCCCTGTCCTTCCCTCCTTTTGTGCAGAGCACTGGTTTCAGACCCCATCCTTTGCAGGTAGATTGCTCAGGCAGGTGAATATCTACAGTCATTATAGGAACATCACAGTTCTCTTGTTAAAACCATTTGCACTAACCAGTCACAGGTTTGCAAGCTAACCATCAATATAGCCTAGCAAGCACCAAAACCAAGAATTTAATTTTCCGTGTGAGGGGGGTCTATGGGAGGGGATTAAGAAAAGTGAATTTTGTTATACAGTATCAATCTAGTTTTGAATGCTAATGCTTCAACTATTCACAGATGCAAACAGATCAAGATGGGTGGACAGCTGTGTTAGTCTGCAGCAGCAGAAAAGAGCAAGTGTCCAGTAGCACCTTAAAGACTAAACAGTTGTGGCAAGGTATAAGGTTTCGTGAGTCGCTGCTTATCGAAAGCTCATACTCTGCCACAAATGTTGTTAGTCTAAGGTGGTACTAGATTCTTGCTCTTTTCTGCTTCTACAGATGCTAATGTTTTACCTACTTAAAGGATGGTTTTTATATTTAGTGTATATGGAATTGCTCTGTTTCTTTGTTAATCCAGAACCATTGGGCTGCTTTTAATCTACAGTCATATTTAATAATTTTCTACTATATGAATGTCATAGTAGAATATAGGCACAATTACAAAAAAGACATGACAATGTTTATTATTGCATTCACTTCTCCCAGTAAAGAATGCAAACATTCAAAGTTTTTGTTAAACAGATTAGACAGGTAACTAATCCAAGTGAAAGCCAGTGATTCAGGCTGCAGGCCTAAGAATGCTTACTTTGGAAGTAAGCCCCATTGGATAAATCGGCTTACTTATGAGTAAAGCTGCACAGGCTTGCACTGTCAGCAGCTGAACATTTTCAAATCACTATCCTTGAATACTAAAGGAAAGCTTCAGAGCCTGAATTTCTGCTTGCAGCTCTAAAGACCTTTCCAGGAAAAAAAAGGTGGCCCGATTAACAGTCTTGCCATAGGAGCAAAGAAGCATTTAGTACCAGGTGTACCAAATGTGACCTTATGGCGGGTTTTGCAGGTTGATAAGCAGGTGAGCACAGTCTTGGACATAAGCACTCCGGCACAAGTAGTTTGTTGACTGTAGTTTTATAAATCACTGCTGTGAACCTTTTTGGGGTCATTTTGAAACTAGAAGCAGACATTGTTTTGATGGAACTTTATTAAGTGCTCTAACACTTCAGAATAAGGTGTATTTTAATGCACAACATTCATTATTTAGAACAGGGGTCATTTCGTAGAAAAAGAGCTAGGCGAACTCATTAGCATAACTCATTAGCATATGCCACACCCCCTGACATCACCGGAAGTGTGTCATAAGGCCACACACCCCACCCCCAACGGTCCCAGCCGCCGGTGCCGGCCTTGCAGCTCCACTGCCGAGCCCCATGAGGGGCCCGGCGGTGGACCTGCAAGGCCGGTGGGAGTGCAAGGAAGCCCCGCGAAGGCCCTCCCTGGCCCCAGGCAGGCAGGGGTGGGGAGAGGCAGGGAGGAAGCAACTTACCCTCCCTCTTCTCCTGCCTCCTCCTGGCTGAATGAGGGCCGGAAGTGGGGCGGCCGGAAGCAGGGGGCGGGGCTTTGTCATGTGCCCCGCCCCCCGTACCTCACCCGGGGGAACTGCGTTCCCCCCCGAAATGACCTCTGATTTAGAACACCATGAGCAGAACCTTTTAGGAGATAATCATCAGCTTTTTCGGTCTCTGTATGTGGATGCCGTGAAACAGATGGTAACTGTGTAAGTGGCAAGTGGAGAGGGCTTTTGAGGGGGTTTGAATGGCAGGCACCTATTTTGGGGCGGGGGTCTAGGATTTGCTATTTTATTTTTTAGTTTTAACTGGAAATGTTTTACTCTGTTACTGTAAGCCGCCTTGAACCATAAGGAAATGTGGGATATAAACAGAGGTCATTTCGGGGGGGATCGCGGGGGAACGCAGTTTCCCCAGGTGAGGTGCGGGGGGCAGGGCACATGATGAAGCCCCGCCCCCTGCTTCCGGCCGCCCCACTTCTGGCCCTCATTCAGCCAGGAGGAGGCAGGAGGAGAGGGAGGGTAAGTTGCTTCCTCCCTGCCTCTCCCCACCCCTGCCTGCCTGGGGCCAGGGAGGGCCTTCACGGGGCTTCCTCACACTCCCGCCGGCCTTGCAGGTCCACTGCCAGGGCTTATGATGTCAGGGGGTGTGGCATATGCTAATGAGTTATGCTAATGAGTTCCCCTAGCTCTTTTTCTACGAAACGACCCCTGGATATAAATGTTCTAATAAGTAAATTGTGTTCCCCAATTTAGGGACCCTTTTTACAAATGTCCAGAATTCCACAGCATGGGCCAGAGTTGCTCAAGACCAACGTGTCAAGGGTTGGCACAGTGAGGTGTCTGCCAGTGACCGCATTCTGGAAGACAGCATGCTACCAACCTGGCTTCTACATGTCCATCAGGAATGGGAGATCAGCTCAGTAACCCCTGAGGCTGCAATCCCCTTGCCAGGCAGTCTCCTATTTCATGCAGGGAAGGGTGAGAGGCACCCAGAGACAGTGGAGCGCATTAATGTCCCATGCATCTTGTCAATGCTAATGGGGGTTAAAGGCACATTAAAGCACTGCATTCCTTTCCCACGTGTATACGTGCTTGCATGGTGGGACCGCCACAGGGCATCTTGCAAGGGACCCTAAAGCCTGCTTGGTTGCCTGGTACTTAGCAGGAGAGTTGCCAACTCCGGGTTCAGAAATACCTGGTGGAGATTTGAAGGTGGAGCCTGGGGGGGGTGGGCTTTAGGGAGGGGAGGGACCTCAGTAGGTTATAGTGCCACCTTCAAAAGCAGGCATTTTCTCGAGAAGTGGAATAATATTTCAAATAAATAGTAAGTTATTTAGTCTGGAGATTAGTTGTAGATCTGCGGGATCTCCAGCTCCCACCTGGAGGTTAGCAACCCTACTTAGCAATGAATTCAGTATATCTATAGTGAAGGAGTGGAAAGTGGACATGAGTGTGCCTATTGTCCAGTGAGGGAAAAAGGATGGGAGGATCTAGGCAAAAGCACCAGCAAGGGAATATTAGCTTGGCCCCAAAGGATGCAAATACCAGTTAACAAGTCAATTAGTGAGTTTCGAATTGTTAGGCTAGTCGTCTTTCTTTTCTCCAACCTCCACTCCTCTTGTCTTGAATATGTATAAGCTTGAGAGGATGGTCTGTAACCTATTTTCAATTATATTCACTTGAGCTTTGTGCCACTGTACATGTAAGTGCTCAGATAAACACACAAACATAATGGTTTGAGAAGTCTTTTCACTCTTGTCCTTTGTATGTTTCTTCAGAGAAGGCAGTATTTTTATAAAATATTGATTAGGACATTGCATGTTGCATGCTAGATTCATTTACAAATGATACAAAATACTAAATCTATTAAATACTAGCCGCAAAGCTCGTTGTAGAAGCAATACAACGAGCTCTAGAAGGATATGATGGCAATCCACATTGAGCGCATTGAATGTAGCCACTCGAAAATGGACTTATACATAAGGAGAGATGAGTAGCAATGACCACAGCTGTAATAGTAGGGGTATTTAAAAGGAGATTTGTCATAATGACCACTTGTTTGAAGCAGTCGGTCAGGAAAATATCCTCCCCCTTTTTTTGCATTTCAAATAACCCTAGCTCTAGCTTCGGGAGATCTCCAGCCCCCACCCGAGCGTTGGCAACCGTAACTTTAACTCCACGCATTTGTAAACCATTCTGGGGACTGCGGGAAAATCTCCTCAGGCTGCCCATGGCCTGTTTTCCCCTCAGGACGGGCCTTCCGTTTCCTTCCCTCAGCGCTCCAGTGTAGGCTGGCCAGTCGGCCTGCCTACTCAGAAGGAAGCCCCACTTGGCTCCGTGAGGGTTTCCTCTCAAGTAAAGTGCACGGCGAAGAGCACCAGGCCCTCCCCTTGGCCTCCTCAGGACGAGCCTGGAAGTGAGCGTGCACTGGCGGCAGCTGACCGGGCAGGCGAGCTCTGCCAGGGCAGACTGCGGCCTTCTCTGCCAGGGCTGCGGCGGCTGAGGGGAGCTGGAGCATTGGTGGCAGTGGCCCAGGGATGAGGAATGTGGTGCAGTGGAGGCTGAGCGCCCTACCCGGCCTGTTGGGGCAGGCCAAGCTGGGGGCTGCGCTCAGTGCAGGAGGCAGTGGCAGCACAGCAGGAGGAGGAGGGCCCGGCAGGGGCTCGCCCAACTCGCGGCTCGGCGGGCTTATCTGGAGCATCACCACGCTCACCTCCAAGCATGTACGTGGGAAGAGGGCGAGCCAAGCTGAGGCTGCCTTGGGAGGACCCCGTCGTGAGCGAGCTTCATTGCAGGCGCGGCTTTCGGCCTTGGCTTCTGGTATGACCAAAGGGGAAGGCAATAATAAAGGGGGGGATGAGAAGGGGCCCCTTTCAAAAAGGAATGCGCGCTTTATGTCTGATGATTTCCCTCACTTATATGGGGAAAAGGTATACTCTGCCCTCCTCCCTCATGAGGGCCCTCTCCTGGATTTTATCCTCACAGTAGCCTTGTGAGGTAGGTGAGGCAGAGACTGGCCCAAGGTCATTATCCAGGAAGCTTCCATGGCAGGGTGGTAGAAGGCTTGGCCTCATGGCCGTTTGGCTGCCGGAGCGTCCGGCCCCTCCGTCACCACCCAGCACACTGAGACGGAGAGGCTGGGTGGTGCATGTGTGGGCAGGACTCAGGCAACACAGCCAGTGGAAAATGGGACAGCGACTGAGTGGCAGTTCAGTCAGCCAATTGATTTGGGAGTGCATTGAATGTTGCCATGCGAAAACACAATTATATATAAGGAGAGATAGGAATGCAGGAAAACACTTCCAAGTGACTCACCTTCTTTGGCTGATTCTTCATGTGATTGGCCGATGGTTAGTAATTTGTTTGCTTTTTCCAGCTGAAGAGTCAGACGGTTATTTTCTCCATGAAGTTCTGATATTTTCTGTTGGGAATTGTTTAGATTACAAATGAAAACTTTTGTGCTTCCATTTTTTAAAAATGTCTTTATTGTGAACCACAGTTGTCTGTGATCATATTAGTTCTGTTCAGACGTACTGGGAGCATACTTGGTGGAACATGCTCCCAAGTGAGATCAGGGCCCTGCGGTACTTGTTACAATTCTGCAGGGCCTGTAAAACTGAGATTTCTGCCAGGCCTTTGGTTGAGGCAGCGGAGGTCCAATAACATTGGTCTCCCCGGCACTGGCCACCCACAGTGCTTGTATATCAACTGCCGCCAGGAGCAGTCAACCTGATACATCTTGATCTATTGCCCCTTCTTGCATGGGGTCAGTGTACTTTAGTATGTAATCAATTGCTGAACTGTCGGTTAGGAGATTCAGATTATTATGTAGATTATTTAATGTTTTCACTTATCTTAACATCTTAACGATTATTTAATGCTTTAAACTGCTGCTGTATTGTGATATGATGTGGCCTGCCCTGAGCCAGCTTGTGGGGCAGGGCAGGATATAAGCCGCAACAAACAAACAAACAATCAAATAAAAACAGCACAGAACAACAGAGAAAAATCTTCCCTATACAATCACTCACTGTATTGTATAGGCAAGAGCAATGATCATATTTACCATGTGCATACAGCCCTGGCCCCCCAAAATTGTGTATTTTTTTAATACTAAAGCTTTATGTAGGGTTGCCAATTAACTAGAGGAGGACAGTGTCCTATCCCTTTTATAGAGGCTTAATGGGGTGTTATTTACCAAGTGAGTTATTTACCGCCGTGCCATCAAAAGCTCCAGTTGCCCATTTTCTCACATTATGCCTCTGTTAAAGGTATAATGTACATTTTCTAGTCCAGGTCTGTTGACAACCTGAGGTGTATATGGATGGTAAATATATGTGCTACTCTGTTCATGGTGACTGTGCATATTGGATGGATTGTGGGTAACACACATTTCCATTGCACACAGTTAGTAGGCTTCTGGTACGCATGACTGTAACACAACATCTGAAAAGTTCTATAGAGAAAGAGTGAAAGAAATTTTTCAATAAATCTACATAAACACATTAGCATGGCAATGACACAGCAAACTAAATGTTTGGTATTACTTTCATACAGCAGTACCTTTTCAATATGCGAGAAATCATCTAGCAGTTTATTCAGATTTACCACACTCATTTTCTTCATGCTAAGTTATGTGCAAGATCACTCAAGTGCTTTCTGCAGAAAAGAAACATGTATTTAAGAATTAGAACCAGATTAGCACAATTCTTTCTTCATTAATGTTGGATCAAGGATTACTGTCACATAGTCTATATTTTGGTATAACGTGCGATCCCATTGACAAAATTGAATGTATTACTCACCTAACAACAACAGAGACATCTCTCTATGCTTATTAAATTATGTTCCCCAACCCCTCCTGTGAACAAAACTAGGATTGCTATTTTTCTTAACATCCAACAAAATTTGATACGTCTTTGATAGGGAATGTTGTTGGCATAATACTTTCCATCTTTATTAGTGCTTGTAAACATCCTTCTGTTTCTCTTACTGTTTTTTTAATATCTACTTTGGAAATATTCAGAAAACAGTATTCCAAACATAATTTCTTGAAGCTGTTTATCTATTGGAGCTTGATTCCCCTCACTTCAATTGACATACCTAGGCCCCAGTCACACAAGCAAGATAATCCGGGGGGGGGGGGAGTGAGGCTTTCTGCTCCGGAGCGAAATGAAGCGCGGTATCGCGATCAGACCTTTTCCCCAAGGCTCCGTGCTCAGGCCATCAGCCACTGATCACACGGTGATGGTGAAGTGTGGCAACGCAGCAGTACCGCGTTTGTGCACATGCGTGTTTGTGCGCATACCACAGAGTCTTCCAAAAAACCAATCCGGTGGGATGTGGACAGGCGCCGGATGCGACGGGATACCAGTGCTTCCACGATCTGACATCTGCCCGCGCTGCACGTTTCCCAGAAAATACTGCAACTATCTTTTCACTCCGCTTCTTTGGCCGGGCGCCACAGGTTGCCTACGGGTGCAGCCGGGACACTTGCCAAACGTTCACGTGTGATTGCGCCCGTAAAATCCGCACGGCAGCTGTCCCTAAAGGTAAAGGTTCCCTTGCTCGAAAGCCCGTCGAATCCGACTCTAGGGTTGTGGTGCTCATCTCCGTTTCAAAGCCAAAGAGCCAGCACTGTCCGAAGACGTTTCCGTGGTCATGTGGCCGGCATGACTAAACAACAAGGCGCACGGAACGCTGTTACCTTCCCACTGAAGTGGGACCTATTTATCTACTTGCAATTTCTAGCTTTCGAACTGCTAGGTTGGCAGGAGCTGGAACTAGAGACGGGAGCTCACTCCGTCATGCGGCAACTCGGGTCTCGAACTGCTGAACTACCGACCTTCCACAGCCTGCAGCGCAGCTAATTCTCTGTGTGACTGGGGCCCTAGTCACATAAGTCGTAAAAAAGAGCAAGAGTCCAGCAGCTCCTTAAAGAGTAACAAAATTTGTGGCAGGACATGAGCTTTCGTGAGTCACTGCTCACTTCTTCATAAGGTCTTTTACTCTTTCCTACTGTTACAGACAGACTGACACGGGTACCCATCTTGATCTAGTCACATAGAAGAAGAAAAGAAGAAGAGATTGGATTTATACCCCGCCCTTCACTTGGAGTCTCAGAACGGCTTACAAACTCCTTTCCCTTCCCCTCCCCACAACAGACACCCTGTGAGGTGGGTGGGGCTGAGAGAGCTCTGACACAAACTGCTCTTTTTCAAGGACAGCTGTGCCAGAGCTTGTGACTGACCCAAGGTCACATCAGCAGGTGCAAGTGGAGGAGTGGGGAATCAAACCCGGTTCTCCCAGATTAGAGTCCGCGCACTTAACCACTATAAGTCTGAAACGCTAAACTCCAAAACAGAAGTTGGCTGACTGATCTTGGGCCAGTTATTGCCTCTCAGCCTAACCTACCTCACGGGATGAGGGTTGCCAGGACCCTGGAGAAGAAGAAAAAGTTCTCTCCTTGAACAGAAGCTTGATGGGAGGTTATTTATCAAACGACGCTGCTTCCGTCCATGCTTTAGCTGCCCATTTCCACACATTTAAGCCCCTGTTAAGGGGACAGAACACTTTCCCTCAGGCTGCTGGCAAGCCTGCTGACAGGCCGGTTGTTGTGAAGACAAAAAAGAGGGGAAGAACAAGGTGGTAAGCCACTTTAGGCCCTCACTGGGGAGAAAAGGAGGACATAAATAACTAAAAACAAACTAACAAACACAAGGGATGCCATTTAGGCTTTCCTCCACAACTAAACATTCCCCCTCCCTCTTCAAGAGAAACATAACTCAGCCCATGGTGAGCCACAACAAGGTCTGTGTGTAGTATTCCGGTGTATGAGAGAAAGGAAGCACCATAATTAGGGCGGCCAGTTTTTGAACCAGGCTGCCCTACCACCGTCCCTTGGTCCACAGGAATTAGCAGGTGATTTGTGTTGAGGACCACGCGGTGAAAGGATTCACACGGATCTCTCTCTATCAAACTGCTCTTAAAAGAGTAGGCCGGACCTTTATTTCCTGTTTGGTTGGGTAAGGTAGCCTTCACACAGAATACGTTCCGGAGCTGTGGAAGCAGATGAAAACTGGGCCGCGCCTGCTCATTCGACACACATTTGTTGTGTGTGACCAGTGCTTACGCGGAATAATGCAGCACTTAGAAATGGCAAAACTAGGCTGCTACCTATATTTGTAACATTCTGGAGCCAGTTTCTATTTTTTTAAAACACCGATTCTATAAAAAATTCCCTCAGAGTGAAAGATTTTTGCTTTAAACTGTAGGTGTTGCCAGGCCTCCCCCCCCCCCCCAAGGGAAAAAAAACCCCCAAGCGAATCAAGCACCATTTAGATGGAGCATGCCATTATTGACACAAACAGGGTTGGAAGTGCTTCCCCGCACTGGTCTGGTAATATATTCATCCACATGCTGACAGAGAGAATTTGGAGCTGAGTTTTGTGCCATGCCTGAAGCTTTTCTAAAGTAAGGTAAAGGTAAAGGTTCATTTGCTCGAAAGCCAGTCGAATCCGACTCTAGGGTTGCGGTGCTCATCTCCGTTTCAAAGCCGAAGAGCCAGCGCTGTCCGAAGACGTTTCCGTGGTCATGTGGCCGGCATGACTAAAAACCAAGGCGCACGGAACGCTGTAAAAACTTATATTTAATTTTCCATAATTTTCCTCAGTACAGGTTCACAAAATATGATTACATCCTCTTAGTCGCAATCCCATAAGGTTGCCAGCTCCAGGCTTGGAAATACCTGAAGATTTGGGTGTGTGTGGAGCTTGAGGAGGGTGGGGTTTGGGGAGGGTTTGGGGAGGAAAGGGTCACAGACTCACATTAGGGTATAATGCTGTAGAGTGCTCCTTCCAAAGTGGCCATTTTCTGCAGGTTAACCAATCTCTGTTGCCTGGAGATCAGTCATAATCCCAGGAGATCTCCAGCCACCACCAGGAGGCTGTATAAATATGAAGACACTCCGTGAATGAATTACAAACAAAAGCAGAGAAATTATATTGTATGAAGCAATTCAAACAATTTGAAATCTTTGTTAAAGAATCCTTATATATGTTTTTAAAGAGCTAGGATCAAAAAGTACTTGATACAAAGTAGGAATACATAGAGTTTCCCCCTCAGATGGCTGTGGCCCCGCCCCCAGCGTGCCCGGGGTCATCACGTCACCTCCGGCTGACGTGCACGCCGGGGTGGGGGTCCCCCCCGGGGCCCGATTCTGCGGCGGCGGAAATTGGGCCTCCAAAGAGGGGTTTACCTACCCCCCGGGGGGACTTGGCAGCCCTACATGTTGGCAACCCTAGTTCTGAGCCATGGCTTAAGAGCCCTTTGGTTTGCACCACTGAGTATGCTCAGGCTAAATACCAGCAAAAAGAGGAGAAGCAAACTCAGCCCAGACCTTATTTGGCTGCTGTTAGCAAGATGTTCTCCACCTTCCTCCACTGCTAGCACATCCCCACAACAAGTGGTATCCAATCAAGTTCTGCTGCCACAGTGGGGTTAGGTGGGGCTTTTGCACAGCAGGGGCTTCTGATTGGCTGTGCAGATTTCTAAAAAATGCTTTGGCAGCAGCTGCCCCCTTAGCTTAAGGATCTTCAGTGTGTGACTGAAGGTAAACTGCATGTGTGCAAGAAGATATTTTTAAACCATATGTTCATTTTAAAATACATCCTATAAAACATAGCCTCTGCCTGAAATGTTGAAGAGTTATTGTTAGAGTTAGTCATGGCCTCACTCCCTGATATTTTGTGCGTGGCTCCACCTCCTGTGGCAGCCATTTTGCGATTGTGCCCACCACCCTGGGTCAGAATTCAAAGGATGCTCACAGGTTCAAAAATATTGGGTGTAGACAAAACTGACCTTAATAGAGAAATGGTCTGAATCAGAATGTGTGTGTGTGTCCCATAAGTAGGCTTACCAAGTGGCGGCAGGGGATCCGCATGTCTTCACAGGATCGGCGATACGTGTTGCACCCGCCGTCGCCAGGATGTGACGCAACGCGTCGCTCTGGCAACAGGGCTGTTTGGAGTCCCGTTGTCAGAGCGACGCGTAGCGTCACATCCTGGCGACGGCGGGTGCAACGCGTGTCGCCATCCCCGCGGCAGGGATTCTGTGAAGACATGCAGATCCCCCGCCGCCACTTGGTAAACCTACCCATAAGCTCATCTCATGACCCTGGTGAATGGCAAGGTGCCAGATTGGACAGAAAGGTCATCTGGTATGTTGTGCCACAAGCCAGACATTGGAGCAGTGTAGTCAATTACTCAGTGATTCAGCAAAACAGAACATAGGCTGTAACCGGATGAGCTGTTTGATCTGATGTCATCGCTTCTCCCCTCTGGATTGAAAATGCTCATTCAGACAGTGACATCTCCAGGGCTATTTTTGGGCAAGAACACACAGGAACGGAGTTGGCCACGCCCAGCAGGAACTCATTAGCATAATAAGCCACACCCAACAGCAGAAACTCATTAGGATTGGCTACTTTAGGGGTGTGTGGCCTAACATGCAAAGGAGTTCCTGCTACAAAAAAGCCCTGAGTTTTGACAACAAACAAGGTAAACAGAATAACAAGCGAAAGGTGGATGTGGCTGGATAACCACACTTCTGGTAACGTGGGGGTGCGGCCTAATGTGCTAATGAGCTGTGCTGTCAGGGGTGTGGCCCGATATGCTAATGAGTTCCTGCTGTTGGGTGTGGCCTATTATGCTAATGAGTTCCTGCTGGGCTTTTTCTACAAAAAGAGCCCTGGCACTCTCTAGCCCATTCCCCAGTCACCGGTGCCCCGTTCTCACCCCTGACTTTCCTGACACCAGAGGAAGTCCGTTCTTTGTGGATTGAACTGGTCTCACTGCACATTTCCTGATTTCTGGACTCTCTATTGTGAAATCATGCCATTTGGGAAGTCTGATTGGACACTTCTGTCTGCACACCATTTAAAAAAATTCAGTTAGTGACGTGCGCATAAGCGGATCTTCGCCCCAGGGTTTTGAATCATCGCTTGTGTGTTTCTGCACCCAAACATTCTGTCAGGATCGGGGCCCCCGGGTGAGTTGTTTTTGAGAGACAAATCACCCCAACACATCTCTCCTGTTTCTTGGGGTTGTAGAGCCATGGAAATAGTCCCTAGTTAGGCTCCCATATTTGCAGGGAGCCTGGAGAGCCTGGCATCTCTAATTCAGGGAGACTTGGGTAAAGTTGGAAAAAATTTTAAATCCAGGCACCTTACTTCTGGGCAAACCTGGGCTGAATATCTGCCTCAAAAGTGTGTGCAGGGCTTTCTGGGCATAGACCTTGGCTAAAGTTAACCAGATTACAGAGAGAAAATGAATGCTTTGGAAGGTGGATTCTATGGCATTGTATCCCAGTGAGGTCTCAGTTCTCCCCAGGCTCCACCCCCAAATCTCCAGGAGTTTCCCTGCCTGGAGCTGGCAACCCTACTCCCCATCCCACCTTCCCCCATGCCAACTGTACTAGCAGGAAAAGGGTTTTCTGCTTCAGAGTTGCTCTTTGAGAGCGTCCCACGATTGACACAAGAGTAAATGTACCAAAGTCAGTGGGGCTACCCTCATGTAAATCTACATGATGCTTACACTTTCCCACCTATACATTCCAAGGAAGAGAGGTGAAATGAAGGAGGCTGAGAGAAGCCGCAGTATTTGGCACAATTTCTGTCAGAATGGAATGGTGCTTTGAATGAACATTTCTGTGCATGTGTGAAAGACAATTTAAAAAAGAATGCCGCCTGACCACCCACTCTGTGGTTACTGTGCCGCAAGAATCTGAATGGTCAACCACAGAGTGAGCATGTGGTGAGGTGGGTTAAGGGTGGCCTGTTTGGACAAACCTGTTCGGAACAAGTAACACCAGATAAAATAAAGGCACAGCCAGACACACCAAGCCTGTCACCTGACCGCAGCCATAGAATAGCTTTATAAGTACCTGTAGGTAAGAATGAAATGTTTTTTGTATTCTGCTGAATGAGGACTGCAATTGAATTTTTAAAAAGGCAGTAGTTGTTTTCTCAAAAGATCTCCATGCCCCACTGAGTCAAAATAAAATGGATGCTTGTTCACAATGGGCAGGGTCTTGCAACCTGGCTTTCTTTCTAAATGCAAGGATTGCCAGTTGTCCACATTACAATACTTGGTCATAATTTCACATTTTAATGTTTCAGTACCTTTAAAAGATTCAAAAAAAGAAAGCTTGCTGTGTTTAGGGTTGTTTGTTAGAATGACTGGGGGTGGGTGGGCTACGCCTGATTAATGGTTGCCAGCCAGAGATTTAAGTGGCAAATTGTGAACAACTTGGTTATTCTGACTGTCTTTTTCTTTGTTTGGCTGGTTGCTCTGTTCTGTTTTAATCAAGCCCTATGTGAAATAACAGGGCAAGGAGAGTAATAAAGAGTACTCTGACTGGTGGGAAGGAATCCACGTAGCTACTTAACAGAGTTGCATTTGGTAGCAACTCTATCTTAAATAGGTGCCCCCAGGAAAGTGCTTTCTGGGGAAATGACAGGCACAGGCTCAGGAGGTTCTGCAGTGTACAGAATAGTCCCTGTTTAAGCTAGAGACATCAAACTCATGGGGGACCTCCCCTTGATGCTCCTCTACATGCCCTACATCAGTGCCGCCACTGATAAGAGAAGTTTTGGCAATTATTGCTGTTTTGGAAACCTAGGATTGATCGGCCATCCTTAACTGGATGAATCTTTGAAGTTTGTATTTCAGAATTTCCCACGAAGAAACTGGTGAAACAGGCATTATAGCTGGCCTGTTGGAGTCATGTTTGTGAGCTTTGTGGGAGCACAGAATGGAAGATAAGTCAGCTGATAACCTCCATCGCTTTCAGTTTTCAACAAAGTCAAATCATAATAAGGACACTTGATGGTTGGGATATATGGAGTTCACCCGTGGAATGAATGAATGAGACTGTGTCAGCAGTTTATAAGGGACACTAAAAGATTGTTGAATTTTTGGTGCATAGAAACGGAGATATTAATTGCATTACATAAATTTAATTGTTCATATAATTTGCAATTTTCATCATTTTTCATGGTGTGTATTCTTTGACAACCTGTCCCGTGATCTTTCTACTTTTGTAGTTCCACTGGGCTGGCAGGATGGGCTTGGTGCCCGGGAACGGGGACCTGTGGTACACAGGAGGTGGAGGACTTCTTCCTTCCACTACAAGGACCCTTTGTGCCCACTGTTCACAGTCAGGAGGGATGGGAGGGTGGCTCAGAGCCCTGAGTCCACCTAACATCCAAACCCCACCAGGGGAGAGGTGTTCACAATAAGGAGAGGTGGGAGGATATAAAATGCTGGTCCTCAGCCGAGGTACCCAGTAGCTAAGCCCCTCTGCTCAGCATGAGCAGAGAGATGAGGTGGCTCAGAGCCCCAAGTCCTCCTAAAACCCAAACCCCACCAGGTGAGAGGTGTTCACAGTCAGGAATAAATCCCGCAATAAAACTACTACTACTACTACTACTACTACTACTACTACTACTACTACTACTACTACTTCTACTTCTACTTCTTCTTCTTCTTCTTGAAAAGGGGATATAAATGTTGAAAATAAATTAATAAATACAACACAGGCTACAGTATTCTTCCCCATCTTTGTTGGTTGAATTTGCTTGGAATTCAATTTAGTATTTGTGAACTTGCAAAATCCAACAAGTGAATACATAACAATTATGCATGTACACAATAATCATTTTCAGGACTAATCAATAGTACTATAAACACTTATGCAGAGGATTCCATATGATTCCATTTCGAGATGGGGTAAAAATAGAGTATCCTGTGTTGTAAAATGTATCTAGTCTCAGGTCAGTGCAACCTTTATCCCACCAAGTCAAAAACAGCTATGACCTGTGGTCTTCCAAGAGCTTCACTACTCCCTATTTTAGAAGGCCTGAGCAAATATTGCAGGTTTATCAAGTCTTGGGCGAGCTGTTGTGGGAGACACACATACTGTTGTAGCTCACAGGATGTGCAGGCTTATTTTAGATGCTCAGTATCGAATATAGTTCTCTTAGGCCCCTGCCACACGGCAGGGGAAAAGGCGCTTGAAGGCGCGGCTTTTAAAAGCCGCGCCAACGTTGACACGGCGCGGCGGGATCCCACGGATCCCCCGGCCGCGCCGCCGTTTCTCCCCGGCGCGATCAAACGCCGGGGAGAAAACACGGCCCTAACCGGGGGCCGGCCGAACTGCGCATGTCCGAGCATGCGCAGTTCGGCTCCGGGCCGGGGTTGTGCCGGCGCAAAGTTGCGCCGGCGATCAAACGCCCGGGAAGAAGCGCCTCTTCCGTTTGAACCACCCAGGTAGGTGGTTCGGTTTGAGGCGGCTTTGGGCGGGGAAGGGGCAGTTCGGCCACGGAAGCAATACACTTCCCAGATGTTGTGGTGTGATCGCGCCGGTTTGATCCGGCTCCGAACTGTCCCGCTCCCGGCCCAAATCGGCTAGTGTGAACGGGACCTTATAGATATACAGTAAGATCTCATAATTCAATGAACAAAGAACAGCTATGCTACATCAGAGTAATGATGATCCATCTGATCCAGCATCCAGAATCCTGTTTCACAGTACCTTACCAGATGCTTCTGGAAACACTATATGCACAACATGAAGGCCAAACCATCTCACTGTTGTCGCCCCTCAGCACTCATTCAGAAGTTATGCCTCCAAACTTGTTGATGGACTGGTATTCCATGTATTTGTCTTTGAATGTCACCTAAAATTAATCACTTCTACAAGACCCAATCTTGTTTTTCAAATAAATAAATAAATAAATCCTCAAGTTTTGACTGTTACTGTTTTGAACAACTTAAATAGATGGCATTAATTAAATATATGGCCTCCTATTTTTTGCCTCCTGAATCCTAAACATGAATAGCTTTGAGAAAATTAAAGTAAAACATGCAATATATTGGGATCAGTCCATGTAACTGAATTCATCACACAAACAAGGAAGAAAGGATACACAATTTCAGACCAGTCTTGTTTTGTCATTTCACTTCAGAGCAGAACAATGGATTGTGTTCTTTTCTGCAGAGAATACCCACCATTAATCATTCCTTTGGCCCTATGAAAGATTATCTAATTTCCCCAACACAGCTCCAGCCACAGAAGAGATGAAATATCTCTCTTATAAATAAAAGCCGAATGGTGGTGGCACTTCTCTAGAACATTCCACAAGCTCCAAAACCAGTTCGCTCTCTGATCTGTCATTCAGAGGGTCTCCCTATCCACTGGCTGCTTTGCCTGAGTCCTGCCTCCAACATTCTTAACAGTTTGCTCTTCCTCTCCCCCCCCACAGCCAGTCAGAACACAAAGGTTATTTGCATACACAGCCTCATTGGCCTTTGCCTTGGAACACAGAGGTCGTTTGCATATGCAACTTGATTGGCTTTTGCCTCTAACATTCTAAACAGTTTGCTCTTCTGAGGTAAAATGTGTCCAATCTCCAGGTGAGGGCTGGAGATCACTCAGAATTACAACTGCTTTCCAGATGGCAGAGATCAGTTCCCCTGGAGAAAATGGTGGGCTCTGTATCCTTATATGCTGCTGAGGTGGCCCCCATGACAGCCAATGTGACGTAGAAGTCAGGGCTTCAGAGCACGGGAGAGGCTGCAGGTGTGTGGGGGGTGGAAAGCTGAAGAGTGAGGGGGAAATAAAGGTAGGTTGATGATTGGCTGGGAAGGAGATAGGGTTCTCAACTCCAGGTGGGAAATTCCTGGAGATGTGAGGGATGGAGCCTGTAGAGGGTGAGGTTTCAGGAGGCGTGGGACCTCAGACAGATACAAAGCCATAGACTTCACCCTCCAAACCAACTATTCCCTTCTGGGGAACCATCATTGCCAATCTCCAGGTGAGGGCTGGAGATCCCTCAGAATTACAACTGTTCTTTAGGTAGCAGAGATCAGTTCCTCTGGAGAAAATGGGGGACTCAGTGTCATTATACCCTGCTGACGTCACCACAGCAAATTGACACTGAGTGTCCAAGGCCGGGGCACCCGCCCAGAGCCTCTTTCTAGAGGTTGTTGTATTTATTTCCACAACGGGCCTTTCCCCTAATTTCTAGATAAAGTTAACAGTTGCTATTGATACTAGATATAAGATGTGGGTGGTGGTGGTATGCATTCTCTTTCCTAATTGAGGTTTGTGCTTTATTGGTATATCAATAATAAAAAAGTTACTGATAGAAAAGGATAACTCTTGTAATTTACACCAAGCTGACAGTAATGGAACTATTATCTGGATAACAAAGTACCATTCTGATATTGTTCCTATAAATAGCAGATTCTATTCCTGAAACGAAGATGGATCAGAATTGTCATTGCCATTTTTTTAAACTTTAGGGCTTGGGATAGAATAAGCCATTTAAGCTCATGCAGGGAGTTCACGTTAGCAACTAGGAGTTTTGACTTCATCAGCCCATTTCTTTGTGATGTGGCTCCTCCATGCCTTATATATCACAATCTGCTTTTTGATTCTTCACACAACTCCAAATGAAAATTGCTGATGTCATGCAGTGAGAACTGTGTTTTTTTCTTTTGGGGGGGGGAGAAGGGAAAATGATCTAAGTGAAACTAGCATTATTAGTATCTTCTATTTCTTTTGTATCTTAAGAGTTTCTGTCCCCACTCCCATCCGTCAGTGTCAAAGTAGTGATGGTGACAATTGCATATCCCATTATGGCTATCATGTACAATTAACTTAGAAATTATTATGGGTTCGATAATCACAGGCTGCATCTCTATTGACTCATACTGGGGGGGGGGGGAAATCTGTCTTCTTTTAATGCAGTGGTAAAAGGTGTCATGTTTTCAGTTTGAATGTGCTTTTATATGGCTGGGTTTTTGTGTGCTTTATGCTTCTGAGTGATTGGCTGTTTTTAAAAGGTTGTTAATTTTAATTGTTTTAAGTTTGGTGCAGTGGTTAAGAGTGATGAACTCTAATCTGGGAGAACCGGGTTTGATTCCCCACTCCTCCACATGCAGCCAGCTGG
Source organism: Gekko japonicus (assembly GCF_001447785.1). Lineage (NCBI taxonomy): Eukaryota > Metazoa > Chordata > Lepidosauria > Squamata > Gekkonidae > Gekko > Gekko japonicus. Next base: position 1,557,003 of record NW_015174846.1, read on the forward strand.
GTGACCTTGGGTCAGTCACAGTTCTCTCAGAGCTCTCTCAGCCCCACCTACCTCACAGGGTGTTTGTTGTGGGTAGAGGAAGGGAAGGAGATTGTAAGCTGTTCTGAGACTCTGAGTGAAGGGCAGAGTATAGATTCAGTCTCCTCCTCCTCCTCTGCCTTGAGCAGGTCTCTGAAGAGGTGGTATAGAATTGTTTTAAATAAGTAGATAAATAAAAAAAATTAACATGGGATTTTTCATTCATTTCAAAGTTGCTATAACTAATGTTGAATTCATATGGTATCAAGTTTATGGAAAATGGGCATTATTTGTAATGCATTGGAACAATAGATCCCAGGATGACGTTCAGCTGTATTTTGCAGTGCTATGAAACGATAGAAGGGAGCAGGGACAGAAATTTAACTGAGAATACAGGAGATACAATATATAATGTATATAATACTTATTACTGTAGTCTATCCTGTTTTCCCTTTGAAAAAAGTCAGCAGGATTTTTGGGGGAGATGCAAGGTGGTGCGTAGATGGCATTTGAGTTATGAAAACAATAGGATGCACAGTATTATCACTGGACAAATGCAGACAATGAGTTACTCTGTTGGCAAGTGCGGATCTTCCATTTAATTTTACCACGTAAAATCCTGTGCTGTTGGCAAGGAAGAGCTCAGCAGCTTCTGTCTTCGGTCTCTGCGTGGTGGCATTTCCTTTTTCTCCAACTGACTCTTTGGCCCTCCGTTGGGTGAGGGGGCTGTGGTAGCAGGGTGAGGTATTGTCCTTTTCCAGGGCCATTTTGACCTCAGTCTGCCCTGTGACTTGGTTTATCGTACAGCTATTTTATAGCCTGGGAAGTCTGAGTAAAACTGAACCAGGACCTTGGTGGTGAGAGAAATCTGATATGTTATTCAGATTTCCCACTCAATGTTGCTCGTTAAGGTCCAGTTGATGTCTATGTGTGAAGCTGATGTTTTAAGTCTCTTCTTTCACGTCTCAGGAATCCACCTTCTGTATCAGCTGGAGAACTTCGTGTAGGAGCCAGTGTCTGAGCAGGTGGAGACTATCTAATCCTCTCAGTATCTATGGTTTTTTATTTACTTCATTCAATTTCTTCCCAATGGGGGCCCGAAGCAGCTTGTGTCATTCTCCTCTCCTCCATTTTATCCTCACAACAACCCTGTGAGGTAGGTTAGGCCGAGGCAGTGTACCTGGCCCAAGGTCACCCAGTGAGCCTTCATGGCACACGTGGGGATTTGAAACTAGGTCTCCCAGATCCTAGTCTGACACTCTAACCCCTATGCCACACTGGCTTGGCAGTACTAGCACAAAGATTTCTCACATTTTGCAAGGGCATCTTTATGCTTATACCCAATTTAAAGGTCTCGGTTCAGTCAGGCAATCGCCAACACCTTTGGAAACAGCTTCATCATAGGGTTGCCAGGTCTGGATTGGGAAATACCTGGAGATTTGAAGGGTGGAACCTGGGGAGGGCAGGGTTTGGGGAGCGGAAGGACCTCAGCAGAATATAATACCACAGCGTCCACTGTCCAAAGAAGTTATTTTGTCTAGAGGAACTGATCTTGATAATCTAGAGATCAATCAGAGTAGCAGGAGATCTCCAGGTACCATGTGGAGGTTGGCAACCCTATGTCTGCTGAAATGTTACTGTGGACTTATGTGGTATGATTTCTTGAAGTCACTGACATAAATATGCCGTATTTATTGAGCATTAAATTGCTGATCCCATAACTGCTACCTTTCTGGCTTCTCGATATCCGTGTCTTAGGTTGCTTATGATGCAACTCGATGCAGAGTTACTCCAATCATTTATGGGCTTAGACTGGAGTAACCCTGCACAAGAAAACTCTGCTTGACTGAAAAAGGGTAAGAATCAGTATTTTGAATTGTGCTCAGAAACAAACTTGTAGCCAGTGAAAATCCTTGGGCTCTAGTCGAATGTAGAAGAGAGCAAGAGTCCAGTAGCACCTTAAAGACTAAGAAAATATGTGGCCGGCTATGAGCTTTTGTGAGTCACTGCTCACTTCTTTGGATACAGCAAATGTTACTAGCACCTTATGTTGTTGTTTTAAGATTTAATGCTTTCATTATATTGTTGTTTTTAGCTATTGTATATATGTAAGCCGCCCTGGGCTGCAGTGGCTCAAGTGGTTAAGACGCTGAACTGCAGGCTGGAAGGTCGGTAGTTCAGCAGTTCGAGACCCAAGGACGGAGTGAGCTCCCATCTCTAGTTCCAGCTCCTGCCAACCTAGCAGTTTGAAAGCAAGAAATTGCAAGTAGATAAGTAGGTACCACTTTGGTGGGAAGGTAACAGCATTCCGTGCACCTCGGCATCTAGTCATGCCGGCTACATGACCACGGAAACGTCTTTGGACAACGCTGGCTCTTCGGCTTGGAAACGGAGGTGAGCACCGCATCCCTAGAGTCGGATTCGATTGGCTTTCGAGCAAGGGAAACCTTTACCCTTTACCTAAGCCGCCCTGAGCCTGCCTCAGTGGGGAGGGCGGGGTATAAATAGAATAAAATAAATAAATAAATAAATAAATACATAAAATGTGACTACCTTGACCTGGACGGCCCAGGCTAGCCCAATCTCATCAGATCTTGGAAGCTAAGTGGGGTCAGCCATGTTTAGTGCCTGGATGGGAGACCACCAAGGAATATCAGGGTCAGCTACACCGAGACAGGCAATGGCATGCCACCTCTGAATGTTCCTTGCCTTGAAAAACCCACCCGGGGTTGCCATAAGTTGACTGCGACTTGACATCACTTTACACATACGTGAAATGTGACCAGATCTACAGGATTTCTATATTATTTTATGGTTATGTATTCTTTTGTAAGCCACTTTAAGCAGGCCCTCTGGCAAAGTAGCACAGACATTTTCTAAATAACTCAGTATTCTTTGAAGCAACTGAAGTTTCTCAGAGTTGTTCAAAGGCCTCCCTATATGCCAAAAGCACTGCAGTAATTTGGAAAATGTGTTGTGCAAATGTGCTGGCTGACGGTCAATCAGTGAAGCGTTTCTCCGGCTTAAATGCATTTTCATCCTTCAAAAAACGTCTGCAGGAAAGCATACAAAAGATACCAAGATGGATCAACGAAAATAAATTTATTAAACTTGGAGAAGAAATAACAACACTGACATGAGGCAAGTTAAATATAAACAGAAAGACAACAATTCTTCATATTAGAGTTATAATGGCTTGTGTAACCAGCGAAGTACCAAAGTGACATTCTGAGATTGATTGAGGTATTTAACTAGTTTTTGGTGATTGAAATGCTCCATCAATATAGAAATATAGTATAAGGCTCCCTTGCCCCCGACAAAGACTTACATAGCTTTAATGGCATTAGTGCTGAGTGAGAATCAAAGAAGGCGGCTGTCAGGAAAAATAAGCTGTAACACTTCAGCAGAGTATCTAATACAATTTGTCTTAAAAATACAAGCCAAACACAGAATTTCCTAGTTCCAGCCGCTGAGAAGGCAACACCCTTGCTTATATTTGCCGTTTAGAAAAATAGCTTTTGTTAAAATAGCAAGTATGTCAGAAACATTGATTTCTGAAGTTACTGTTTCTGAACTATATTCCTCAGAAGTGCTTAAGCATAACAGAGCCTCCAGATGTGATTTGGTTTGCTTCAGAAGGCATGTTTACATGATTCAGGATGCTGGGATTTGTTTAAGTTCACACCTGTTGTCTTGAATTGGGAACCTTGGTTCAGGTTTGTCATGCCAGAGGGGTAACCCCTTGGTCACAACTTCAGGTCTCAGTTAAAAATGGCAGCGACCTGCTTATCTAGGGCTGCGGTCACACATGCTTAATAATCCACTTTCAGTGCACTTTCCGACTGAATGTGAACTTACAAAATCCAGTTGGAAAGTGCATTGAAAGTGGATTGAAAGTGGATTAGTTAGTTTGTGTGACTGCAGCCTTTAACTCTACTTGAGATATAGGCTGTTAGTTCTGACAGAGTCCTTCGGATCTGGCTACACATTACACTGAATAAAAAGAAGCAAGGTTCTGACTTTCAGGTAGAATAAGAGGCTGATGGCTTTTCCCTCCTGGTGTCTCTGGTTCTCTCAGCTTATTTCCCTTGGCAATTGGAAGGGACAAGATGAGGGAAGGTTCGTTGAGCGAATAACAAAAAAGGAATGCCCACTTACTACATCTTTAGTTTATCTTCAAGACAAACACCTGCATCTTCACTGAATGCAGGAAGAAGCCTGATGAATTCTTCCCAGTCAGCACCTGGCTATTTTCCATGTGGCAAGTGTAACATGTTGGCAGGATAATCTTCTAACAGTGTGATCCTAAGCAGATTTATTCAGAGGCAAGTCCCTTCAAGTTCAGTGAATCAGGAGAACTGTCGATTAAGGCAAGCATTGGATCAGATTTTGGACTTCGTCTCCTGTTCTTAACAGACTACTCACCCAACTCCAATGGAAACATCGGTCCAGAAGATGCCTACATTTTTAAACAGACCAACGATGACTGTCTTGGCTTTCCGGACTGTTCCAAAGTTTGATGGTCTGCTCCTGTCCTAAAAATAACAACCGTTGGGAGAAATAGCCTCTACAGTCTAAAGGCTCTTTTTCTTAGATTTAAACTGTCTTCTAATTTCTGGCCAGTTTATGTAAGCAAGCCCCACAGGGTACATACTAGTGTGAATGTGTTAATCCAATCTGTAGCTATGGAGTTGGATCCCACCAAACATCTCCACTCATGTAAAAGAGGCTCTTGGGCAAGCAGAAACGTAAGAAAGTAATTGCGAGTAGACCTTGCACTACGTCAGGGGTGCCCAAGGTAAGCCGTGGCAGCCATTTTGTGGCTGGCTCCGCCTCCTGTGGCAACTCTTTTGTGGCAGACCTTTATGGCTGCGCCTATAATTCTTAATGTTGGGGACCCCTGCACTAGGTCAACATGAATGCATTGTGTTTGGACTTGCACAAGATACAGCGCATAGTACATTTCAGCAAGCTGCCTCCTGATAATCATCTTCCTGGATCAAATCATACCCCTTCCTGGATCAAGTCATACCCCATCTCCAAATTGGTCTATTTGGAAGTACCTCAAGTAACCATTTTGGTTTTTATACACAGCAACATTGATCAGAAGGGGGGGAAATCAGTGATTGGTCATATGGTAGCTCTTGCGCAAAGTCTTGTGCAAACAGAAATGCATTCAGTAAAACCTCTGTTCCACGATTGCTTGGCAGGATCCTACCCATGTTCATGACTCTAGATGCACTATTTCCAGCCGTGTGATCAAGGGAACTTATGTTGTTGTTTCTATGCACCTTTTGGTATACATTGGCCCCTGCCACACGGCAGGGGAAAAGCCTCTAAAAGCGCGGCTTTTAAAAGCCACGCCAAAGTTGAGTCGCCGCGGCGGGATCCCACGGATCCCCTAGCCGTGGCGCCTTTTCTCCCCGGCACGATCAGACGCCAGGGAGAAAACACGGCCCTGACGGGGAGCCTGCCGAACTGCGCATGTCGGAGCATGCGCAGTTCGGCTAGGAGCCGGGGATGCGCCGGCGCAAAGACGCGCCGGCGATCCGACGGCCCAGCTTGCGGCGCGGTGTCCGGATGAACCACCTCGGGTAGGTGGTTCACTTTTGACACGCCTCATCGGGGGAAGGGCCGGATCGGAGACGGGAGCGCAATGCCAGCCAGATGTTGGTGTGGGATCGTGCCCGTTTGCTCCGTCTCCAATCCGGCCCACTCCCAGCCCAAAACGCCTCGTATGAACGGGGCCATTGTATATCGATGTGCTCTACAACTTAAGACTTCCCTTGCTCAAGAGCTAGTCGAATTTGACTCTAGGGGGTGGTGCTCATCTCCGTTTCCAAGCTGAAGAGCCAATGCTGCCCAAAGACATTTCCGTGGTCATATGGCCGGCACGGCTACATGCCAAGGCGCACGGAATGCTGTTACCTTCCCACTGAAGCAGAACCTATTTATCTACTTGCAATTTCTTGCTGTCAAACTGCTAGGTTGGCAGGAGCTGAGGCCAGAGACGGGAGCTCATTCCATCACACGGCACTCAGGTCTCGAACTGCTGAGCTACAGACCTTCCCGTCTGCAGCTTCAGCATCTTAACCTCTAAGCCACTGCGGCTCTTTAAGTAGGGAACCTCAAAGTCTGGAACAAATCTAGAGTCAGATGCAGCTGCTTACAGAAGAGAAGAAGAAGAGACTGGATTTATACCCCTCCCTTCACTACCCAAAGGTGTCTCAGAGCTGCTTACAAACTCCTTTTCCTTCCCCTCCCCACAACAGACACCCTGTGAGGTAGGTGGGGCTGAGAGAGCTCTGACAGAAACTGCTCTTTTTCAAGAACAGCTCTTATCAGAGCTACGGCTTGCCCAAGGTCATCCAGCCAGGTGCAAGTGGAGGAGTGGGGAATCAAACCCGGTTATCCCAGATTAGAGTCCACACACTTAACCACTACACCAAACTGGCTCTGGCCCTGGTCCTAATACTTGCCTAGATGACCACTGAAGAAACTAAGCATGGCATGTATGCCAGAAACAGGCCTTTGGGTTGAATCGAATTCATTTATGTTATTTACATTATTTAACCCTTACCTATGTAAACAAAATTTGAGACTGAAGACTGTTAAGGCGTACCTCGAGAAAACATCCATGTAAATAAGACTTAAGCCACACTACTTAAAAGCCTCTCTACATATGCAGAATACGCAGAAAGAAAAGAAAAAAAGAAATGTGCATTGTTAACAATATTATACTGATTTCCATAACTTCACTTTGATTCAGAGCGTGAGCTTTACACACATTCTGGAGCCCTGACTCGGCTTTAACTCAGAGTCGTTTTCTGAGTCAAGAACCTCAGAATCTGATGTGAAGTACAGTTGTTGTTAAGTCACCCGTGCTGCTTCTTGTGTGCTTCAAAACTTTCCATAAAAGTGTAGTTGTGGTCCTGAAGATGTCCAAATCCATTTTAGTTCTTGCTGCTATACAAATTGTGTAATGATGGTTGCTGGGGCAAAAAAACCCTGGTGACAGAAAGTCTCTGTTTTGTACTTACTGCATTTTGCTCTAAAGCACAGAAGCACGGATAGTATTTCAAGAATCAAATAGGTTCCAATAAAGTATTGTAGCAACTTGACACTGAGAATGCTCTGTAAATTTTGTGGAGGTATAAAAACGTTTTGTAAAAAATACTTCTTTCCCTTATATTCTTCTCGAAATTGCAGCAATGACTGCAAGCATGTACATTCTAGAGATGGGTCATTATAATTAAACTACAGTGTGCAGTGTGCATATAAAATATCCATGCCTGCTTGTCTAAAGTATTAAAATAGGTATATTTATATAAATCAAAATAAATGTATTTATTGAAACTATTTTTGATTTCCTACATATTTTCTTCAGCTCCCAGTATAAACATCTTGGCGTGTGATGCGATTTCACATCGAATATTCAGACTTCAAAAACCACCTGCTATTAGCTTTTCGAACAAAGACGGTTTATGGTACATAACAAAGCCATCCAGTTTCTTGAGAACGACCCCAAACCGACACCGACAATAACAAAAGACGGTCACTGCTACTGAAACCAGCCTCTGCAACATTTCAAAAGACGATATTTACAAAATACGGCAGCAATACTGTGACTGATTCAACATCTCAGAATAAAAAGGAAGGGGCTACGTCCTCCCTCTCCCTTTGAAAATATTGAGCACATTTGTTTTGGTTTAAGCATACAAGCCCAAGTCAACTCTATGCCACTTAAATATACGGAGATATATATATGTCCCGATTCAAAGGCTCCAGTGTGCATGCAGGGGCTCCGACACATACATGGAGCTCCCCATAAACATGACCATTCATTTCAGTATTAAGGAACGCTTTGCAATTACGGAAAGTATTCCGTGGCAATGAAATGAATCAGGGAGCCCCTTTTTTCGAAAAGCTCCACATGTGCATTGGAACCCCATGGAGGCATTTGGGAGGGGGGTGTCACACCATTTTTCACATGAAAGCTATGGCAGGATTTTGTTCAGTTGGTCTGTGCTCACATAGCCACACGATAAGAAGAATTCTTTGTCTGGCACAGGGAGGGCTGTAGCATTGAGCACAAGGCCCTGTGGAGATTGTACCACGTGAATGGAGGTATAGTCCGCCACAGGCATGTCAGAACTTTCGGCGTCTTCTTCCACTGCTGCTGTGGTGGTGTTCACAGCATTAGTGGTAAGGCTCTCTGTGGCGAAGTAAGCACCCTCAGGAAAGCTCTGCTCTGGAGCTTCTGGCTCAGCCCCTTCTTGAGGCGTCACAGTGATACATTTTTTCACATCCAACTCACAGAAATAGGCACTGTCCATGGCAAAATTTGGCTGGCACTGCACAGTGGGTTCTTTCTGAACCTCACTCAGGGGTTTCCCCATCTTCATTTTTTGCCCTGGAGAAAGTACAACACTTCCTCCTGGCGTAATGTCACTGACTTGCGTGTAAAAGTCAATGTTTGCGACTGAACTCTGGTTGCTTAGCTGGGTTCGGACAGGAGGGCTGGTTACCTCAGTGCTGTTATAAACCTGGGTTTTTGGTTGCTGGTCTTCTGGTGAATTATCAGATGGTGGCTGAGTATTCGAGTTGTCCTTCTTGCCGTCTTTTTGATCAAGGCACAAGAGATCCTCTTCTTTTTCGTTTGCCTTTTTGGACTGACCAATGTCCGAGGTACCATCGCATGTATCACTTGCGCTGAAATCGGTCTCTGGGATATCTGGCTCACAGCAGCTGGCCCGCCCAGAATCATCGTCCCTCACTCCAAGACAGCTATGAGACTTCAGGTGGTCGTCACCAAGAAGCCTGTCAGTATCCGACCCTCCAGTTCTCTCTTCAGCATCATCTATATCCAGCTCAATGAATTCAACCCAAGAGTCATTGCCATACAGTGGTGGTAAGTAACTACCATGACAGGCGAGGATGGAATTGACTTCATCAAGTTTTCCTTTCTATGAAACAAAATTTTAAAAATGGTTATGAAAGGAACAATTGTTTATTTTTATATTTATTTAAGGGGTTGGATCCCATCCAAAACCTCATAAGAACATAAGAACATAAGAGATGCCAATGTTGGATCAGGCCAAAGGCCCATCCAGTCCAACACTCTGTATCACACAGTGGCCAGAAATACCAGTGCCATCAGGAGGTCCACCAGTGGGGCCAGGAAATTAGAAGCCATCCCACTGTTGACCCCCCCAAGCACCAAGATGACAGAACATCACTTGCCCCAGAGTCCCTATCTACACCTCCACTAATGGAAGGGACCTCTACCAGTGGCAAAGGACTTCCCTACCTCCACACACTTTCTGCAGCTCAAAATGCCCCCCAAAAGGCATCTTCCTCCGGAAAGGGGGAACATAGACCCCCCCCAAAGGAACAGCATGAGAAAGAGCTGGAACTTTGCTCTGGGAGGGGATAACAGAATAACATTTTGCCCCCCGTCCATCAGTGATAACTTCTATTGGATCCAACCAAGGCACTGATATCATCCCTTTCAAATATGCAAGGGGGGGGGGACTCACCCAAGGTGTTGAACAATTTTTTTAGTCACAAAAATATCATAATAAAATCAACTAAGAGCAAATGTATGTAAAATTCAACAAACTGCATCAGAAAATAAAGAATCAAAATGCAGCAACTTAGTAAAAGCAATCCATAAACACAGTAGGCAATAGCGACATCCAAAACTGTACAGTTTACCCGTCGTCAAAACATTCATAGACTGGAAGATGGGGAGTAAGGGGCATGATAAGTGAAAAAATCCAGTCCAATCTCTCAGGCAAAGCAGAGCATCTGCTGAAGACCTCTCAGGCTTCTACAGTCAGAAGAGAGGTAGTGGCACTTCAGATAACCTTTTAAGGCCACTCTTATGTTCTCCATGGAAGATCCAACCAATTCTGTGTTTAATCAAGCAGTGCCCCATCAAACCATCTTTTTTGCCTGCTCCAGTCAAAATAGGTACGCAATTATAGGCGATTTATACATATATAAGGCCACTCGAAGATTTGATTCCACAAACCTATTGTGGATGTCGTTGGACAACCCTTGTTTGTTTGTTTATGTAAAACATTTTTATGCTGCCTTTCTGCCCAAATAAGGTCCCCAAGGTGGAGAATGTGAAAACATCTGAACATTAAAACAGCATCTAAAATAATATATAAAAACAATTCAATAGACACATACAAACACATAACACAGAAACCAGGGAGGAGGTTCTTAGTTGTTAGCTAGCGCATCACTTTATAATGTTTATGTCACATGCTACTGTAATAGTGATCACTCTGCCAAATGGCTTTGTATAACATCTCCAAGTTACCTTTAAGAGGTCTGGATCAATCCCTTTAATTTTGGGGACTGGAACAGGAGGAAGGATCAGTATCTTTAACCTTGAAAAGAAACATTTACATTTAATAAAAAAACTCTGAAATAGTACATCGTGAATGACTATGCAGAAAATTTAAAATGTTTATGTATCACAAACTTGACTGATGCCACACTGAAAGCGGGGGCATTACATTTTTGACTGCTCTCCCATATTACCTCCAAAATTCTCTGAAAGCTGATGTACTAGTTCATTCGTGGACATTAATTTTTCTGTTCATGGCCCCACCTACTCCTGAGAAACATTCCCACTGCAAACAGAACAGGCAACCCCAGAGTATACTCCAGTTTTTTGGCTAATGTTCTCACTTGCTCTTGCAGTTATCAAAGTAGAAAGAAACTAGCAAGAAAGATGCAAAGAGCCCATCAAGAAAAAGTTATGAAAGAACAGTTTAAAATGAATTTGGTGAGGAAGGTGTAACCTGGCTTGGCTCTAGTCATCTTGCCCTCTCCTCATACCCCTTTCCTTCCTAGGAAATTTGGACAAAACTGTTTGCACATTTCCCCTTGTATCTTGTTATCAAAAAGGGTTAAAGATTTCTTTTTCCCAATGAAAGCTGGGAATTCAGGAAGGGGGGCAGGACAAATTTCTGAGGGGACATTGCCCTTCTGAAGCATTGCTCTTTTATACCCCCTGTAGCCACAAAGGCTGAGTTCAGACTGGCAGTTTGAAGCGGGAGGGAGTCGTGGCAAAAAAGACCCGGAACAAACTGTTCCGGGTTTTCCCGGTCACACTGCACCGACTGATATGGGAGCATACCGGGGAGGAGGCACAAGGGAGCGTTCACACTGCTGGCCTGCCCCTGGCGGAGGCACGGCTGTAAGGCGCGGCTTTCTTTTTGGTAATCTGGAGACATGCGCTTATGTGCATAAGCGCATAAGGGCACAACCCCCCCACGGCTTTTGGCATTCACACTTTGTTGGTGTGGGATGGACACGGGATAATTGTGCTTTCCAGGGTTTGATACCACTTTCACCTGGTGTCTTTTAAACTCGGGAGGGAAGCGTTACAAGGCAGGTTGAGTATGGCTGGGGAACACCGGACAGATGTGCCTGTGTGAAACGTTCTGGCACGTGCCTATATCGGGCCAAACTGCCAGTCTGAACTCGGCCAAAGTTAATCTGAAGTGGTACAATCTGGAATTCTACTTCCCTCCTTCTGGATAGTTTGGCTCTGCAGGAGGCAGTAGATTCCTGAGCTGACAGAATGGTTTTACCGCTGTAATCCATTACATTCTTTATTATATTCTAGGGTAGCCAATTGGAGCTTTGGTATGCAGTCAAGATGGGGTTACTCAACATGTATAATGCTGAGTAATCTCAGTCTCCACACATCTTGGGGAAAGCCTAGCAAACAGTCAAAAGGCAAGAGGAAGAGAAATAAACGGGAGGGCAACCAACCCTACAAATTTAGCCAACTGAGAGGTTTAATTCTAATGAGTGACACTTAGCCTGCACTGAAAGCTGGACAAAAGTGTAATGTACAATTAATATGGAACTTAAATGTATACTGTTTCTAGACTTTGCAAACAGTGTAAAGGCATCACAATCAATCTTTAATGCTTTTTGATGAAACAGTTTATGTTTAAGTATCAAGATGTGCATGTTTGTTCTTTGTTCTGGTCTGAATACCTACTGAAGATGGATAATAAAGGCTTCACTGTCAGATTCAATGAAACTTCCCTCGCTTTAGTATTCAATCACTTTGTGACTTATATGTGTGTCACAGAGGTTTTATTATCTGACAGAATGGAGTCTCTTGGAAAGCCTGTCCATCCCACCTTTGTTTTTGTCTACAACCACCAGCAGGATTTATTTGATTTTACTGAATAAAGTTAGAAAATGTATTAATCGATGGTGTGGGGGAAAAAAAAGATCAGTAGCAAACTCACTTCTGCTGTTTGGAAAAGAGGATAAGCGATAGCATCACCATCACACCAAGGGTTCCAAAGGCTATCACCAAAGACCAAGGGACCTGAAATTCTGAAAAACAAAACAACCAGAGAGTTGTGTCATTTCCTCAGTTTCTTTATCTTAATAGTGAAAGATTCTTGCTTGTTCATGCTGGATTATTTTGGTTGCCTTGTGTGTGTGTGTGTGTGTGTTTGTGTGTGTTCGGATAACCCAGATTTCTTTAGCAGGACCAAACAATTTGTAATCCAGTTAAGGTAAAGGTAAAGGTTCCCGTGCTCGAAAGCCAGTCGAATCCGACTCTAGGGTTGCAGTGCTCATCTCCATTTCAAAGCCGAAGAGCCAGCGCTGTCCGAAGACGTTTCTGTGGTCATGTGGCCGGCATGACTAAACACCAAGGCGCATGGAACGCTGTTACCTTCCCACTGAAGTGGTCCCTATTTATCTACCTGCAATGTCTTGCTTTCGAACTGCTAGGTTGGCAGGAGCTGGAACTAGAGACGGGAACTCACTCCGTCATGTGGCACCCGGGTCTCGAACTGCTGAACTACTGACCTTTCACAGCCTACAGTTCAGCGTCTTAACCACTTGAGCCAACGCAGCTCCTAATCCAGTTAACAGTCTTAAAAACCTTTTTGCTTAGTAAATACTAAAGAACATTCGTTCATCAGCTGGGATAAGAAACATTTAATTTTTCCCCCCTGAATATCAATGTCTTGAAAAGTCAGTTTCAACATTTTAAATATTTACAAGCACAGCTTTTCTTACTCTGCTTTCTATCTGGCCCTTCCAAAGCTAAAAACCCACATTTTATTTCATACTTTCTTTAGTCCATATTTAGGTTGGACCTCAGCTTTGAGCTGTTTTCAATTTTGTTTTTCGTTTGTCAGCATTTTTTCCACGGAGCAATAAACCATTAATTAATATTAGCTACTGGACTGCAGTACTGATTACAAAAACCACAATTGAAAGGTGGGATGAATAATAATTGAAGAGGTAAAACTGTGTCAGAACTGGTCTGTTTGAGACACAAACAGGGATAAATGCTCCTCCGTACATATTTATAAAAAATCTTTGCACACAAAGAAGTAGCATTTGGGGGAAAGGCTTTAGTATTGCCTTGCTGACCTGTTAGTTTTCTAAGTATAGGGATTTTTTTGAAAATGGTTGAAGATTCCATCATGAGACCACTTACTGGCAGTTTTAAATGTCAGTGTCCAGATACTGCTATTTGTGAGAACTAGGTCTTAAGGCAGGGCACATAAAAAAAAACACGCCCTGCTACCTGAATCATGCAAGAAACCATTTCACATGTATTTGTTGTTACTGGCAGGAAGTAACGGTAGAGGGTTTTTGTCATCTTCTGCAAGCTTGTTTGAATTGAGCAGCGTAACCAGGTTCAGCTTCCACTAGCCTCTTCTGTCTGCGCTAGGCAGAGAGGACCAGGGAAAGTCCAATGGTAGGTGTACTCTGTTATGACTGGACCCTGAAACCATGGCAACTGTTTATTTTCCAAAGAGGGGAGGATCAGAGAAAACAGGAACTTGGTTTCAGTGGGAAAACCAACCCATTTGGCCTACCTGCCAAAGGTGCTGATAAAAAGGCATCATAAAAACCTGATGGGGGAGAGAGCCCTGGGCTATGTGCCAAAGGACCACATTGGCAGAGCTCAGAGGATCTCCCATGAGGGGCAGGAACCCTAACACTGGATTGGGGTGGTGGTGGTGTTTTCACCCAAGCAAGCAAAGAATCTCTTTTACATAGCAGGATTTAGATTTAGAGGCAAATTGTTAGACCATAAAAACAAGAGCACTGAGTTTAAAGTAGTTTCCAGACTTAATAGTGTTTTTTAAAAACCACCTTCTTAATTAACAGCCTGGGTGAACAGAAATGTTTTGGCCTGGGCCCTAAAAAAATGCAGTGTAGGAACTAGGTGAGCTTGAAGAACAAAGGCATTCCATAAATGAGGTGCCACTACTGAAAAAGCCTTGTCTCTGCTTGCCACCTGCTTCACCTATACTATGCAAACGGGACTTTGCTATTTATTTCCACCATTTCTTTGGGCCTTGCTAGTCATTCAGAGCACCAAGGAGCTAGACAAGGCACAGCAGCCCTGAATGAGAAATTGTCACCACTGGATACTTAAGAGAGGAGAAAGACTCACAAAGGATTAGGGCTACACTTCACTCCCTATCCATCACTACAAGGCTGATGGCCTGGATACTCAGCTGGAACCAGCTGCAACAGAATTGGAGCACTTTCCTCATCCAGCCAAGGTTTTGATAAAATAGTCAGGCCTATTTCTCTTCCATAATATGTCTCTTTTTCAGGTGTTTAGGAGAAATGCCCTGTAAGCTACCTCAGGACCTCAAGAGTTCCCTGGATTCTCAATAAACAAAAAAACCCTGCCACCCCCCAAAGAACAGCCTTTAGGGGCTTTTGCATCTTTCCTTCTAGTGTCTAGGACTTCATTTAAAAACAGAGGATGATTTGATTGGACATCCAAAAGCACACCATAAAACAAAAATCCTTCTGGACAGTAACTACCACACAACCTGTTCTAGCTTCACTCCACTTTAAAAAGAAGACCACCCTGTTTTGATTCAGGTGTACCTGCCATGCTGCAGTGCAAACCATATCAGTATCCAGCCTCCACTAAGGTTTGATTGAAATCCTCTGAGTATTCGTTCACACGAAACCTTCTTTGTCCCCCACCCTTACTCAGCCCATGTGCGATATAGTAAATTGGAGAGGGGGGCACAAGCAGTGCGCACTGTGCCCTGAAAACATCAGAGGCGCTGAACGAGCTACACAGCCAGTCTCTTAATTACTGGGGGAATCTGAGTCCACGACAAAGATGTAAATTGGAAAAAAGTATTTTAAACTGAGTAAAGCTAGACTTGTGTCTAGTAGTAGAGCTCAGGATACCCTTTTCTCACTTACCTTCATCGCATGGCACCAGGCCCATTGCACCAAAAGACACATAAAGTATTTCACTGAACTCTCCGTAGATATCAGACGGTCCTTTTGCTCGGATTCGTATCTCATAGTCATGGCAAGTCTTCAGAGCGTACACAGGAAGTTTTGTTGCCAAGACCGGTGTCTCCGGCTGTAATGATAAATTAAATGTGGATAGACAGTGTGGTTTAATGGTTAGTGTCAGACCAGGATCTGGAAGATCCTGGTTTGAATCCCCACTCAGCTGTGGAAGCCTGACACACTCACCACTCAGCCTTATCCTACCTCACAGGGTGATAAAATGGAGAAAGGAAGAATGGTGTGTCAGCCCTTTTGGGTCACCATCGGGGAGGAAAAAAAACCGGGGTGTAAATAAAGTAAATACTCATACGAAAAGGACCAAAGAAGAACTCTGCTTGACAGACCACTGGTCCATGTGGTTTAGTAGCCTGTTTCCTAAAACGGCCAACTAGATGTCCCTGGAAGATCTGCAAGCAAGGCATGGAGGCCAACGCCTCCCCCTCTTACGTAAAAACATAAGAGAAGCCAATGTTGGATCAGGCCAATGGCCCATCCAGTCCAACACTCTGTCACACAGTGGCCAAAAATACCAGGTACCATCAGGCGGTCCAGTGGGGCCAGGACACTAGAAGCCCTCCCACTGTTGCCCACCCCCCAGCACCAAGTATACAGAGCATCACTTGCCCCAGACTGAGAGTTCCTATCTATACCTCGTGGCTAATAGCCACTGATGGACCTCCGCTCCATATGTTTATCTAATTCCCTCTTGAAGCTGTCCATGCTTGTAGCTGCCACCACCTCCTGTGGCAGTGAATTCCATGTGTTAATCACCCTTTGGGTGAAGAAAAACTTCCTCTGCTCCATATGTTTATCCAATTGCCTCTTGAAGCCATCTTGTTGTGCACTGGCTGCTGGTATGTAGAGGTAGACTGCCACTGAAAAGCCTACACGAATTTGTGAAATCCCTTTTTAAAAGCCATCTAGGCCAGCAACCATCACTACATCCTGTTGCCTGCTCATGAACAAAAGCCTCCATAAACTCTTTCTTAGACAGAAAATCTTATGAAAGGATTAAGCCTGGAATGTATGTATGTATGTATGTATGTATGTGTGTGTGTATATATCTATATCTATATATCAATCACAGCCCTACAAGACAAATGCAAGGGCAATACTTTCTGTATTACAACAGTTACACCAACACATTTAAGAATCTGCAGTTACCAGGATATCTAGTTTTAGTCCAGTTTTTGTCATACTGTTAGAACACAAGAACTGTCTTGCAGAATCAGACCACAGCTCATTTAGTTTCCAATCTATTTCCAACAGTATTATCGTCTGCCAACTAGCATTCAGAACTCCACTTACTCTGTATGCGGAGGTTTCACTTAGAAGAAGAGTTGGTTTTGTACCCCGCTCTTCACTACCCAAAGGGGTCTTGGGGTGGCTTACAATCACCTTCCCTTCCTCTCCCCATAACAGATACCCTGTGAGATAGGTGAGGCTGAGAACGTTCTGAGAGAACTGTGACTGACCCAAGGTCACCCAGCTGGCTTCATGAGGAGTGGGGACTCAAACCCAGTTCTCCAGAGTAGAGACCACCGCTCTTAACTAAGCTGTTGCAGCAAACAGTCAATGAAATATCCTTAAATCCTAGAAAAATTATTGTCTGAACCACATGGCCAAGCTGCACACTGGTGAGAGGATCCACAACTGATCCATTACGTTCTGTATACTGTGCTGGACAGCTATGCACAGTTGTGAAGTCCATGCAAAAAGAATCTATAGCTTTGCATCCACAAAGGGTCAACCATAATATTAGATTACAAGGGCCCTCCAAGGATGGATAGAACAAAACTATCCCTATTAAAACTTTCAGGACTCTGCACAGACTACCCAGGATTTCACCATCATGAATAACCTTGGTGCCTTATGCAAACTTAGTGATCACACAGTTTCACAAATGATAGCAAATCATTTATAAATTAATGTATTAGCATTGCTCCAACAATATCATTGAGGGTCCTTCACTGCAAAAACTGTCCATTCTGCACGTAGTCGAAATGTGCAGTGTAACCATCCTCTAAGTAGGTTCAGGAGGGTAGCCATGTTGGTCAGCAGTGAAGACCTAGATTCGAGTCTCAGTAGCACCTTAAAGTCCTCCAAGGGCCCCGGTCACACAAGCGGAAAAATCCGCACTGGAAAGGAGGCATTTTAATGCCGGATCAAAAAGATGTGCGGTAACGTGATCATACGGTTCCCCGAGGTGCCGCGCATACGCCGATAGCCGGCGATCACACGGCAATGTTGAAGCGTATCAAAGGCCATGAAGAACCGGCATGGTGCAATCAGACGTGCGGCGCTCGGCACCAGACGGTCACATTTGGTGCGATGGGACACATGTGCGTGCCGGATGCGCCAGATTAACTCTGCTTCCACAATCCGACGCTCGCCTGCGATCCGCGTTTTCCAGATGCTACTACACTTTTGCTGGTACTTTTAAAATCCGCTTCTTCAGGCTGATGGTACAGGTTGGTGACAGGTGCGCTACGCTTCCCAGATGTTGCCGTATGATCGCGCCCGTTTGATGCGCCCTCAATCCGTCCGTTTCACTTTTGTGAAAGCTTATTCCCTGGAAATCTTGTTGGTCTCTAAGGTACTGCTGAACTGGAATCTACATCCTATAAATTTCTACTAAAACTCACCATTCTAGGACCTCAAGACTCCAATTGCTTCTGTTTATTGCAAAGCCAGTCTAAAATACCATCAGAGGATGTGGCCTCTGCTGGTTTATTCTGTGAAATGCAGGATACTTTTGTTGTGAGGGAAATTATGTATGCGAGTAATGGCTATTATTACAGACTGGTGTTCCGTTGTTATCCTACAGTGCACGATTTAAATCCGATTTGACGACTACAAGACAATGAGCCATAATTGTCAGTTAATACTATGCAATTAAAGGAAACCTTGTTTTGAAATAAAATTACTTCTCTAAGGATGCAAAATGAGGAATTAATCATTTTAAAGTACTAGGGTCATTTGAACACTATATTTGAAATTCATTAAACCCCATTTGAGATTAAAGCAGCTGTAATTAAGGCTGCTTGTAAAAATCTTAAAAGCGATCGTTAAAACAGCTGGAAAAAATGCTAATAGCAAATAATGCAAATGGATTTTAAAAAGTGAAAACACAATATTGTTTCTGTTGGGACCAAAAAATGAATTGATGCTTCACTGTTTTCATTGCAAATTCAGTGTGGACAAAAAATGTCAGGTTTTTAGTGGCTACCTCCCCTTGACAACTGGTTTTATTGCAAACGTTTTATGCATAGTGTTATAGAAATGGATGTTTATCTGCAGGTCAGGACTGGAGCTAGTCCTGTGCTACTCTGCTGTCAGAACACCAGAAATCAACATGCAGTTCAGAATATTTAAAAGTGGAATTATACGTTTCATTCAAGTGTGCCTGTCCACTGGTATTGGACTAACCAGATATTTCTGTTGGTGGATGGAGTGAGCACTAAGGAGGTCTACTAAGAAGTAAGTAGCATTTTATACAAGAAGACTTACTCCCAGGAAAGTGCTTTTAGGACTGCAGCCTGAGTCTACCACATAAGCAAGCCTCTGTCCAACAGACAAATGTAGATGCCAATAAGAAAGGTCCATTGTGCAGTCTTCCCATCATTCTAGGGCTTCACTCTGACCTTCGGGTCAAGAATCTGGATGTTCTCTGCATGGGAATGGAGCTTTAGGGGGCCTCTGGCTCCTCTCCTCCCATACATACCTCATTCCATTTTGTCCCATTGACGTCTTTGTACTGCAGCTGATACTTCAGAGTGACCCATCCTTTTTTAACATCTGCGGAAGGTGGAGGCTCCCAAGTGACTTCAATATCTGTGTAGACACCTGTTGGGCTTGTGTTTAGTATACTCCAGTTGAGTCCAATGGGAGGGTCAGGGATTACTGTGAATTAAAACACAAATGTTTTCCAGTGAGTACAGAAAATATCTTTTCCAATATGAACTTCCTCTCTGGATATCTCTCCCACAAGAAACTGGGAGACTTCTCCAGCAGGCTTTGTGACACCACAGAATTTTCTGAGGCAATCTCTCAGGTATTAGTTAAGGGAGTGGAAAATGGCCTTCTGGCACTCTTTACCCGTGCCTCATCCTCCTCAAACTGGGTATGAAGGCAGAATGTGTGTGTGTGTGAACATAAGTGTGTGAAAATGGAGGTGGGGCATGAGGTATAATAAGAGAGACACCACAGGTAGCTTTGCTCAAGGCTCACCAAAATCAAGAGCTAGCTCTGGGCATGTTGGAACCAGGGGCAAGGTGAACGGGCAGAACGGGTGTGGAACTGGGCAATGAAATGGTCCAGGTTGTGTATGTAGGAACTGGGGATTTGGAAGAAGTAGGGCAAGATGCTGAAAAATTAATGGTTTTGGGATAATCTAGAATGTGCAGAGGAAGGCACGATTTTATAAAATGTGGTGAAAAACTAAAACATATGTCTCCTGCCATTTTTGACATCAGAATGTTTGTAGGGAGAATGGACAGATCTGCCCAAATGCGTAACTACATTTAGTTTTCAAATTAATATGCACCAAGAAACTTTGTGTATAGAAGTATTTTGTTAAAAAGCAGGACATAGTACATTGTGAAAGTATACCTATGTCTTCAACGTTTACATTTTTTTCATCATATGTTTGATTTCCACTTATTAGCTTGATACAATAAGGAACCCAAATAGAGGTGTACGTTGTGTTGAAGTAACAGCTGTTTTCACCGGCAGTTATATAATCAGGACATTCTTTCCATTCACTTAGCCTAGAACGATAGCAAAATTACACTGAAAAATGCACACATCATGAACATTCTAAGAAAAAAATTACATTGGGTTTGAGAAAACAAAAATATTATTTTCACTCCACCCCATCAAATAAGCGAATTTGAATTTTATGTTTCTATTACCTCATGCAAGTAGCCATGACATTTTGCCCTATTTTCCTAGAGTAAATTCTCTAATGTGTTAAACAGTTGAAGGGATATGGCAAATATCATTTATATAGAATCGTAGAATCACAGAGTTGGAAGGGACCTCCAGGGTCATCTAGTCCAAACCCCTGCACAATGCAGGACATTCACAAATACCTCCCCACCCCACCCCATGACCCCTGCTCTGTGCCCAGAAGAGGGGGGGAACCCCTTTAGGATCCGTGGCCAAACTCGCCTGGAGAACAATTGCTTCCTGACCCCAAAGTGGTGATCAGCATTTCCCAGGGCATGTAAGAAAGGGCCACAAGAACTAAGCACTGAGGCAACCCTTCCTGCCCTCCCTCTTATGATCTGCCGAAGTTCACACAATCACCATTGCTGTTCGATGGCCATCTAGCCTCTGTTTAAAAATGTCCAAAGAAGGAGAGCCCACCACCTCCTGAGGAAGCCTGTTCCACTGAGGAACTGGTCTGTCAGGAAGTTCTTCCTAATGTTTAGCCAAAAACTCTTGATTTAATTTCAACCCATTTGTTGAAATTATATCTGTTCCTCAACTGTGGGTTGGTGAGGGTGAGACAGTGACAGTAGGCACTGGGAGAGGGAGGGGAAGAACAGTGACAGAGAAGGGTGGGGTAGAAAGAAAGAGAGAGGTTACGATTGACAGGAATAGTTGGGAGAATAAAGAGAGAGGGCATAAGTGACAGAGAAGGGTTGGGGGAAACAGGAAATAGCAAATGCAGGGGGAATTGGATAAGGCAGCTACATGTGTGTTCAAGAAACAGAAGCCCCTAGTGGTCATTGCTAGGCAACCACAGCATTTTAGGCTTGGTTTCTGTGACTAAAAGGCAAGGCCAGGGCCCTTTTCAAAGCTGTTTTGGCCTCTGAGGAAGGACTCATTGGGCCAAGTCTGGCAGCAACCACCAGTCTACAAGTGACTATGTAATTTTCATGACTCACCTAGGCCTGTCTGCTTGCTACTATTCAGAGCAGCCACCATATAAAAGCCAGTGTGGTGTAGCAGTTACACCTTCATGCTAGGGTCTGGGAGATCTAGATTCAAATCACCAGTCTGTCATGGAAGCTCACTAGGTGATATAGGGCCATTTACTTCCATTCAGTCTAACCTACCTCAATATGTTGTTGTGAGAATAAAAAGGAGAACAATGATGTAAGATGTTTTGCTTCTCACTATGGAGAAACACAGGGTATAAGTGAAGAAGATAACTAATAAATATAGCAGAAGGATAGTAAAAGGTAGGTTGATGAACAGCTGAGAAGGTGAGAATGAGGCAGGGAAAGGGGAGAGGATATGGGAGTTTCCAGGAGGAGGAGGAGGAGGAGGAGGAGAAGCAGCAGCAATTGGATTTATACCCCGTCATTCACTACCTGAAGGAGTCTCAGAGTGGCTTACAATCTCCTTTCCCTTCCCTTCCTCACAACAGACACCCTGTGAGGTTAGGGTTGCCAAGTCTTATCGACTTACCGGCGGGGGAGTGCTGCAGGGCTCCGGGAGCTCTCCTCTGACGCGCGCCGCCAGCACATCCCTGAAGTGACGCGCTACGCCGATCACGTTGGGGGCGTGGCCCAGATCGTCGGAGGGAAAACCATAGAGTTTTCCCTCCGACGATCAGGGCCACGCCCCCAACATGATCGACATGGTTACGTCACCTCTGGTGACGCAGCCATGCTGCGCTTCGGGGGGGGCGGAGTTCCCCCGGGCCCCGATTCTGCGGCGGCAGAAATCGGGCCTCCAAAGCGGGGGTTTACCTGCTGCCCGCCCCCACTTGGCAGCCCTATGTGAGGTAGGTCAGGCTGACAGAGCTCTCTCAAGAACTGCCCTTGAGAGAACAGCTCTGAAAGAATTTATGACTGACCCAAGGTCACACCAGCAGCTGCATATGGAGGAGTGGGGAATCAAACCTGGTTCTCCCAGATTAAAGTCCACGCTCCTAACCACTACACCAAACTGGAGGGGAAAAGGAAAGGGATACAGGAGAAAGTGATGTTCCCGCCCACAAGTCCTTGAGGGTTCTCTACCATGTAAGTGGGCTTGGCCCAGTGGCCGGCACCACACAACTGTATCATAGTTTTCATAGTTAGAGGCTGGGGGAGGGGACTGAAGACAGGAGGGAAGCAGATAAAAGTAGGTTGGTTGTTGGGTGGAAAGGAGAGAAGGAAGGAGGGAAAGGAGAAAAGCTGTAGAGGCTGTCAGGGAAGGGAAAGACGAAATAGTGGAGAAGGGGAAAATGAGATGCTCTCCCCACAAATCCTTATGGTTTCCCACTTGTAGGGCACTTAAACATCTATTTGGATCCTGGGCTTAATGAAAAATAAGTTTTGATAGTTCATATGAAAACAGTTGTGAGCTGAACCAGCAAGGACGCCATGGCTAATTTCATGATGTCCAGAAGCAATAAACTTAGGGCAAGATACTAACTGACTAAAGTGAGGGAGAGTGTTCTAGAAGTACCCGGTGGTTACTGTATGAAACAGGATGCTGGTCTAGATGGACTTCTGGCCTGATCAAGCAGTGACCTTATATTCTGTGTTTCTTCACGCCCCAGTTATTTTTGTATACTCTGTGAATGGAACTCAAACTTTTGAAAGGTTCCAAAAGCACTAGGATCTCCTGGCTACCAAGTAAATAACAACTGAGATTTCTTAGAGCTAGCGCTCATCTAGGGCCAGGAAAACAGATGTTTCTCTGGTTCTGTCATTTTTTTAAAAAAAAATCTGGTGGGAAACAGCAGGATTGTTCTGGAATGGACCAATCATCCACATACTACCCAGTCACCACATTGTCCCCTGTTCACTAATTTAATCTGTTAACTACAAATTGCCCTTAGGAGTCTCTGTAACTGTAATCCTAAACAAGATCACACTATGTTTTGTGCAGAATCATGGCCAGCATAAAGGCTACTGTGTGTGAAAAAACTATTTTCATGACTTTCATCTGGGTGTTTCTGGTGCCATAACATGGAATGGATTTAATCTTAGGCAGCGATTTCAAGCGGATGACTGACTTGTCTTTACCTTTTTTTATACATCAGTTGAATGTTTTCTGGGGCCGTCAAACTGTGAAAATCACCGTTGTTCCAGTAACAAGAAAATGTTTCCATTTCAGGTGATCTGCACTTGATGATATGCGGTCTTTCTGAAAGGAAAAAGAAAGGAAATGTTAACTGTATTTCCAAAGAGAGAAAAATACAGAAACTGATTAAAAGAAAAGAATTCAAAATAATGCATGTTCATACCATCTGGTCTGAACTAAGTGGTGCTATAAATTGCTCCTGCCATCAATTTGCCCATTCTGTGTATTACATTTGTTACTATATTGACTATAAGAATACGGATATGGTAAAAAAAAAAAGTCAATTCTATATTGCCCACTGGACTCGCATTTAATTTGCTTTCTCTCACTCATGCACTCTTCTACTTCCTGAGAGGTGCCATTAGGTAATTTCGCTAATGGTATTTATAAAATATGATTACGAAAAAGGAGTCTGACCTCACTTTCTTGAGAGGTAAGACATTACAAGGGTGATGGGCAGGGGTTTTTTTGTAGAAAAAGCCCAGCAGGAACTCATTAGCATAATAAGCCACACCCAACAGCAGAAACTCATTCGCATACTAGGCCACACCCCTGACAGCACAGCTCATTATCATATTAGGCCACACCCCCATGTCTCCCCTTGGCTTGCCCCGGCGCCCTGTGGCTGCAGGGAGCCTGGGCAAGCCAGCCCTTGAACAGGCCAGGGAAGGCATGGGGAGGCCAGGCACACAGAGGTTTTGTAGCCAGGCACGCAGAGGTTTTGGCTGTAGTGGGCGTGGCCAACTCTGAAGACAGCTGAAACTCTATTCCTGTGCGTTCCTGCCCCAAAATAGCCCTGGTGGTGGTGATGATATGGCTTGGTCCATTGGAAGGGAGAAAATATTGTTGGCATTTTTTGTAATATCTGTGTCATTACACACATTCAAGAAGAACACATTCAAGCATGAAGCACAACAGCTAGCCTTGTATCACATTTCCAAAGCCGGCAGCATCCCGAGAATTGCTTCAGTTTTAGTCACCTTTGGCTAAAAACTCTTCATCAGAGTCTTTTTTGTTGGTTTGCTATTGGTTTCACTCCTGGCCATTCAAGTCTTCACCAGAGATTAGTTCTCCCATCAGCCTGCTATTGATGTAGGGATGCTTAAAACCTATTTACATTTTATCCTGTCCTTGCTCCAAGGAGTTTAAAGTGCCATACATGGTTTCCTCCTCACAACCTGTGAGGTGGATTATGTGGAAAAGAGAATGCCTGGCCCAGAGTCACCTGGTGAACTTATTGGCTGACTGGTACTTGGAATGCAGGACTTCCAACCCCTAGTTTGACAATCTAGCTGTTAACTACAATGGCCGCTGTCTCTCCCTGTTCCTACCCATTGGCCTGCCCTGGCCTCGGCTAGAGGACCAATGCTTTTTAAATCTAAAACTGGAACACCTCTCTTCACACACACACACACACACACACACACACACAAACCCTTCATGGTGTGCATACGACCTCTAGAAGTAATA
Source organism: Gekko japonicus (assembly GCF_001447785.1). NCBI lineage: Eukaryota > Metazoa > Chordata > Lepidosauria > Squamata > Gekkonidae > Gekko > Gekko japonicus. The sequence goes on from NW_015174846.1 coordinate 1,581,867, forward strand.
GCACAAATTGGTATTGGTCCCCAGATAAAATTTCTAAATTTTATCCGGGCTGTTCCAGCCAGTGCTGGAAGTGTAATGCCAAAGTAGGGACCTTCTACCATATGTGGTGGAATTGTGGCAAAATACAAGATTACTGGAAAATGATACGAAAAATAGTGCAAGAAATAATGGATAAAAATTTAGCATTAAAACCTGAAATATATCTGCTTAATATGCTTCCAAATGGATATAACCAGCAAGAGAAATACCTGTTGTCATATATATTAACTGCTGCACGGTTACTTCTGGCAAAAAATTGGAAAAGTGATGTAATACCCTCAAGAGAAGATCTAGCATTGAAAATTTTAGAACTAGCACAAATGGATGATTTGAGCCTGAGGCTACAAAATAAGAATGAAAAGGTACATGATAAAAGATGGATAAAGGTGTATGTATGGATAGAAAACTTAGTTGATGGTTAATGACTCTAATGTATGGATAAATGTATATGTGGAATGTAAATAATGTTTATAGTAAAAAATAAAAACTTTATTTTAAAAAAATAGAAGTAATAGCACAAATGATACATTTCCCCCTATTTAGATACAGGCGTTGATGTAACTTTTGATATATGATATCAAATAACATTGATGTTGGAAATTTCCCATGTTCATAATCTATGCTGGAGCATTAGACACAAATGATCTGCTAAGTGATCATTTTCACTCTGTATTTAATTGATGCTTCATAGTGGGCCTTTGTTATTTCAAATGGCTTCCACAGTGGTTGAGCCAATCTCTTGGGAAATCCTTTATTTCTCACACACCAAAAAAAAAAATCACTACTTTAAAGAAGAAGAAGAGAAGAAACTGGATTTATACCCCGCCCTTCACTATCCAAAGGAGTCTCAGAGTGGCTTACAAACTCCATTCCAAGGATGCCACATGCATTCAGTCTCCTGTATACATTGTAAAATGTACTAAAATGTGCAGCTGAACCATTTGCACATAAAGGCAATGACATTAGACAACAAAAGCTACAAAATTCAGACTACTGGAAATCAGTTTGTGCTTTCCTTTTTGATCACGTAAAAGCATAGACCTACAAACGGATGCCACACGGCTAAGAGTTTGCATCAGGGCTTGGTGTTTGCTCAGCGGGACCTGACATGCTCCACTTCTAGGAAATGCCAGCTAATTAAAACCATCCTGGGAGTGGGAGAAGTGGTGGAAAGGACACTTAAGCACGCTCCTCTCAGAGCCACGGTTCAACTCTAAGCACTGAGGAGGATTGCCACCTTGCTCAGCAGGGGGTGCCCCATGAGGCTGCCCCTACCCACCACTCCCATCCCCACCCAAAAGCTAACATGTCTTCCCTCCTCATTCCCTGTGTGTCTTACAGCACAGCAAGCCATGTATGCCCAATAAGGCTGACCAAATTCTTGAGTCTTGTGGGATTGGGACAGTGGTGGCAAGGCCCCCCACATGTCCAGTGTCTGAAGCTACTGCCACACCTCACCACATTGTAAGGCCGGCCTGTATGGCTTCTCTCCTCCAAAGCACCTCTTTCCGCACCACTTTTTAGATGCTTGAGCACACAGATCTGGGTTCACAAACTTCTGTCTTCTGTGAAATGTCTAGCTGAGTTCTAAAAGAGATCCTGTTTCAGCTGGGTTTAAGAGACTGCATTAACTTTGTCTTGGGTAGCAGCTTTTAGGATAATATTTTGTTGCATAAATTTGACAGAGACCATGTCTAGTTATAGTCATGTCAGTTCTGAAGCATGGAGTCATATGGCATCTGTGCTTCCAATTCCCGTTCTCTCCGCATGGGAAAAGTTTAGTCCAGTCCAATAGTTTGAATTTGTACGGAACATTGTATTTACCGGTTTTTTATCTGATTGCTATTTTAACAAGTTTTGATGTGGAGTTGCTTAAAAAGACACACAAAAACAATTCTGAGAAACAAACCAATGGAATCCGCATCTAACTTTGCTGGAACCGCCTTTGACAAGCTGCCAGGTATTGACTGAAGCCGCTTTAAAGCGTCCTGGAGAAGTGGCAGAATATTCAACCATTAGAATCCCAAGGACGAAAGCCAACCCCAAACCCTCGACGCCTGTTTTTTGTTTTGCTATCATCATGGATTTTAGCTACGGTCTGAACTCTGGGCGAGCTGGAAGGCAGCCGATGCCAATTCAGTAGCACAGAATAAATGTACTATTTAGCCTACATAATTCAGAAGGCAAGTATGTCACCTTTCCTTCTGAGGTTATCTTGGGATCATCACAGTGTCCTTTCCCACTCGTTTACTGTTGTGGCATGGTCAGTCTTGCAGAATCACATGAAACTCTGCACTGAGGGCTATAGAGCAGTCCATGAACCAGGCCTGTACACCTCGTGGCTGGCAAGCCTGAAATGAAACACCAGCCATGCATGGCAACTCGCCATAAACTCCCAGGGCAATCTTCCTGTGAATAACGGTGTGTGGGGGAGAGTTGTTTGACAAGAACTTCGTAGGTTATACTGGGTTAGGGTTGCCAGCTCTGGGTTGGGAAATACCTTGAGATTTTTGGGGTGGAGTAGGGTTGCCAAATAATTCTTCGCCGGGAGCGGGGGGCTCCCGGCCGGTGTCGGGTGAGTGCGTGTGTGCAAAGCGCGCGTGCGCGCCGCGTGCGCATCACCCGGAAGTGACGTAGGCACGCTGGGCATGCTGGGGGTGGGGCCACGGCCATACAAGGGAAAACCATAGAGTTTTCCCTTGTATGGCCGTGGCCCCGCCCCCAGCGTGCCCAGCGTGCCCAGGTCACTTCCTAGTGATTCGCATGCAGGGGGCCGGGAACCCCCCGGGGCCCGATTCCATCGCTGTGGAAATCGGGCCTCCAAAGCGGGGGTTTCCCCACCCCCCGGCCTGATTTGGCAGCCCTAGGGTGGAGCCTGAAGAGGGTGGGGTTTGGGGAGGGGAGGGAGTTCAATGGGGTATAATGTCATAGAGTCCACCTTTCCATGTGGCCATATGCGAAATTGTTTACTATAATAATTATAGCATGTGAGCGATAATAGAAGAGAGCTTTCCACAGAATTATAATTATGATAGTAAACAATTTCGCATATATATCTTTATTGACTCTTCGTTATTTTTAGCACGGATGTTTTGTCTGGACTTCCATCTCCTCCCGTGATCTCTCACTTTTGGCTTTGACCACCTGGAGGCTGGCAGGCCTAGTCAGGTTGGATGTTAATGTCATCCCACAATTAACTGATTGTCCAAGCCTTTACCACCACAGTCTCTACAGTCACTTTGGGAACCTCAAGCCTGGATCTGAAGCCAGGACATAAAAACTACTCGTTTGTTGTTGTTATTATTAGTCCTAACACAGTATCATATCTAATTGTGAACACACAGCCTGAGATTTGAATGTGGGAGTAGGGTCACCAACCTCACATGAACACATGAAACTGCCTTATACTGAATCAGACTCTTGGTCCATCAGAGTCAGTATTGTCTACTCAGACCGGCAGTGGCTCTCCAAGGTCTCAGGCAGAGGTCTTTCAAATCACCTTTTAACTGGAGATACCGGGGATTGAACCTGGGACCTTCTGCATGCCAAGCAGAGGCTCTACCACTGAGCCACGTCCCCTCCAGATGGTTTTAGAGATCTCCTGCTATTACAACTGATCTACAGGTGTCAAGAGATCAGTTCCCCTGGAGAAAATGGTGGCTTTGGAAGGCGGACTCTATAGCATCATACCCCACTGAAGTCCCTCGCCTCCCCAAACCCTGCCTTCCTTAGGCTCCACCCATAACATCTCCAGGTATTTCCCAACCTGGAGCTGGAAAACCTATCTGGGAGAGAGGGGTGGCTAGATGGAGAGAAAGCAAACTCCCTACCCCAGTACTCCCCATAAGAAAATCTACCCCCCCCTAATATTTACATTAGCATTTGTAGCTTTTACTGTTTGGGGCTACTGAGATGCTTGGCCAGAGTGACTCAAAATCTCCCTTGTCTTTCACCAGTTCTTACTAGCAGCATCTCTGATGGATGAATCCAGCATTTGTAGAGGCAAACCAGGATATTTACGATCAGGGATCATTTCCTGCAGGAGCGCACAGGAGCGGAGCTCCGGCAGTAAAGAGCCCAGGGGGCGGGCACATGCAACAAGCCCCACCCCCTGCTCCCAGCAGCCCTCAGTCAGAACAAGAAGCAGCCAGGTAAGTTGCAGAGCTCCCCCCGGCCCAAAACAGTCCAGTGGCACCTTTAAGACCAAGTTTTATTCAGGTACAAGCTCTCCCTGCTCTGCGAGGACAGATCTGCACATTCCCCCCCCCCCCAATAGCTAGGAATCCAAAACAGTCCAGTGGAGCCTGAGCAGTGGGTGTTGCCTTCTGACACACTTCCGGTGATGTCAGGGGGTGTGGCATATGCAAATAAGTTATGCTAATGAGTTATGCTAATGAGCTCCTGCACCTCTTTTTCTACAAAATGACCCCTGTTTACGATCATATGCAAGCTGAATTTTTGTTTCAGAGACTATCCACTGGTAAATCATGAATTTGTTAGGTCTGAGCTCACAGAAGTTCTCATGGATTTCAGCAGAACTTGCAAAGATCATCTCAATGGACTTGTGCCTACTGATTTTAAAACAGCCACCAATATCGTTTTCCATTTCCACATTAGAACTTTATTGATAATTTTGTAGAAAAAGTCCAGCAGGAACTCATTAGCATAATACACCACACCCCTGACAGCACAGCTCATTAGCACATTAGGCCGCACCCCCATGTCACCAGAAGTGTGACAGCATCACAAGCTACACCCACCTTTTGCTTGTGATTCTGTTTACCTTGTTTGTTGTCAAAACCCAGGGCTTTTTTGTAGCAGGAACTCCTTTGCATGTTAGGCCACACACCCCTAATGTGGCCAACCCTAATAAGTTCCTGCTGTTGGGTGTGGCCTGTTATGCTAATGAGTTCCTGCTGGGCGTGGCCAACTCGGGAGCCAGCCGGAACGCCGTTCCTGTGCGTTCCTGCCCAAAAATAGCCCTGGATAATAATAATAATAATAATAATAATAATAATAATAATAATAATAATAATAATAATAATAATAGATTGGATTTATACCCCGCCCTTCACTACCCAAAGGTATCTCAGAGTGGCTTACGAACTCCTTTCCCTTCCCCTCCCCACAACAGACACCCTGTGATCTAGGTGGGGCTGAGAAAGCTCTTGACAGAAACTGCTCTTTTTCAAGAACAGCTGTGCCAGAGTTATGGCTTGCCCAAGGTCATCCAGCCAGGTGCAAGCGATAAATAACACACTAACTGCATGGGCGGGTGGGAAATAGAATGAGGTTAAAACACTGTACTGAATAGAACTTTCTGCTAGAAATGACTGTGTGCCAGTCAAGACAAAGTGACTCTGCTTCTGAAAAATAGCACATTTACTTTTCAAGGTTCGTCAGATAGAAAAAGACGGATCGATGACGTGAATCAAATGCTGTTTGTCATAAAAGGCAAGATTAATCACAACTATTACATGAAAGTAACCACGCACAGATATGTGGTCTGGAAGGTAAAGGAACCTTTGATGCCAAGAGAAAATAACAGCTTCAATACCTGAGACAGCAGCCTCCCTCCCCAGAATGCTATTCCACATTTTCGCCTCTATTCATTTGCTGTAAAATAGCCTGCTCTGCAGTGATTTAAGAGCAGACTGGGTGTTTGTTCTTTTACTTAAAGAGATAACAGCAAAAAGTAATTATCCTATATATCTTTATCAAGAGTTCAAAATGTGCTTCATCACCAATGGTACGCAGAATGGCAGGCTGCGTTCTACATAATGCACAATGGTTCATGCCCATGTATTTACTTAGCAATTAAAATATTTTGGCTTGTTTTTCAGTCCAAAACACTTACAGAACGGCAGTAAAAAAGCCCAGAAATGTAATTAATTTTTAAAAAAGAATAATGCCATCAAACAGACTCAATTGAAGAGATAAAAGAAATGGATGAACAAAATCCAGCAGGAATCTCCTTCACTAAATGAACAAAACCAGGATGAATCACCAGAGCACAATCCAAAATAACGAGAGCCTCACATCAGCAATGAACCTAACTTTGACAAAACTGACCACAAACCAGGGTTGGCAATCTCCAGGTGGGGCCTGGAGATCCCCTGGAATCACAACTGATCTCTACTACAGAGATTACCGTAGTTCACTTGGAAAAAATGGCAGCTTTGGAGGGTCGGCTGTATGGCTGAACTTGTGACTGACCCAAGGTCACCCAGCTGGCTGCAGGTGGAGCAATACATGGGCAGAAGCCTGTCTCCGTGAGCAGGTTTGCTTGGCTGCCTCAGGATGGAGGCAATTTTCCATGGAGCTCTCCTTGTTGCTGCTGGCAACACAGCATTCTAAACAGACATTTTCCTCATCCTTTCTTTGTCTCAGCCTTCTGTGGCTGCCACCCCACCCCACCCCACCCCACCCCACCAGAGGGCTTTACCAGGTCTTTAAAAATTTCTTGGCAATTGTCAGATCATTATAATGTTATAAGGATCTAGTGCAACAGCATCTTAATTCCCAGCTTTCAATTAGTTTCTGGCCCTTTTCATTGCAGAATTATAAGGAGAAATGTGTAGTTTGAGCCAGTTTGGTGTAGTGGTTAAGTGCGCGGACTCTAATCTGGGAGAACCAGGTTTTATTCCCCACTCCTCCACTTGCACCTGGCTGGATGACCTTGGGCAAGCCATAACTCTGATAAGAGCTCTTCTTGAAAAAAGAGCAGTTTCTGTCAACCACACCTACCTCACAGGGTGTCTGTTGTGGGGAGGGGAAGGGAAAGGAGTTTGTAAGCCGCTCTGAGACACCTTTGGGTAGTGAAGGACGGGGTATAAATCCAATCTCTTCTTCTTCTTCTCTTCTTCTTCTTCTTCTAGTTAGTACCTTTCCTCTTATTACTTTGCAGTGAGAAGGACCAGGGATTTACTGTTTTAAAAATAAAAGCTGGGATCTAGTGCCTTGTTGCAAGACAGCATTAAAACTCTGTAACACTATAATGACCTAGGAGTTACATTTTTTTTAAGTTTTCCAGTTTTGGGGGTAGTGGCCACAGGGACTGAGGTAAGGAAAATGGCACCAATGTGGGCAGGACCTGCAAACCTGTGAATCTTCATTTTCACAGAACATCCAAAGGTGATATGTCTGTGATTGTGCTTTGCTTCTTTTCTTACCCCTCTGCAAAGTGTTTTTTCTTTGTGGGTACGCATATTGGCTTGGACCTGCTCAGCTGACAGCACGATTTCCATCACTGAAGTACAACTTCCTTGCCTCTGCCCTCCTGTACAAGGACAAAATGTCCCTTGAAATGCTGCTCTTGGGGGACTCCCCCAGAACACATGATGGGGGAGTCAAATGTTTGCTGTCGGTGAGAGGAGTCTGCAAAAATCTGGGGAAAGATTGTGGCTCAGTGCCAGAGCATCTGTGTGGCATGCAGAAGGTTCCAGGTTCAATCCCTGGCATCTTCAGTTCAGGCAGTAGGCGATGGGAAGAATTTCTGCCTGAGACCCCAGTCTGACAAACTGACCTCAGTGGTCTGACTCAGTATAAGGCAGCTCCTTTTGGGGCATATTTAGGCCAACCCAGGGGTCGTTTCATAGAAAAAGAGCATAACTCATTAGCATATGCCACACCCCCTGACATCACCGGAAGTGTGTCATAAGGCCACACACCCTGCCCCCAATGGTCCTGGCTGCCGGCGCCGGCCTTGCAGCTCCACTGCCGAGCCCCATGAGGGGCCCGGCGGTGGACCTGCAAGGCC
>NW_015174846.1:1589737-1596781 GCF_001447785.1 Gekko japonicus
TCCTCCACGATCCCCCCCCCCCCGAAATGACCTCTGGGCCAACCTAAATAATTCACTTTGCATGCCCTGCAGAAACTAAACAAGTCTGGCAAGGCACAAGTGTCATCTGAGAGTGCATCCCACAGGGTAGGGGGCCACAGCTGAGAAGGCCCTTCCCCTGGGGACAGGCAGAGCCGTCCTGGGGCCACCTGCAAGAGGCCCCTAGATGATGACTGAAGGGAGCGCGGGGGGGTTATAATGGGAGTGGCGGTCCCATAGGTATGAGGGTCTCAGACTGTGGAGGGCTCACTTACGCATATGGGCTCCCTTACGCACAAGGGATGTGCAACCTTTAACATTAAAATATAATTTTAAAACAGGGGGGAGGATGACGCAACAAAAAGGCAGGAACAAAACTTTTCTTGCATGTCTACAGTTGCCAGTATGCCACCCCCACCCCCACGCCCTGGGAGGGGACAGTTCTGTATTTGGGATCAGTATAATGGAAGTTTCCCAGGCTAGCTGACGGCCTCTGCAGCTTGCAGGGGACCTGAACCTAGAGAAGAAAATGCCTCTGGGACCAAAAACCTTTCAAAGGGCACCCCAATCTCCTAAACCTATCCATACCCTACAAATCACACCATCATTTGCCTCAGCCAGACTCTCCTTAATTCTGCAATGGATCTCAGCTCTGCATGATCAGAGAACCTTGTTTACCATGAAATGGTTACAGATGCTATGGAACAGGTAGCGGCGAGGTTTTATACCTGAAGGTAGCTGTACTTGTCCAGTGCCCCATTTAATTTTTTTAATTACAACTTTAATCTTCCTGCTTGAACAGGAACTATATTACCTCTGTGAATCACACTTTCAGTTTTTGCTTACACAGTGACAGGGACTGAATATTCATTCACTCGTAATATAATTTCCTGGAATCAGCAGCTTGCTAGGGACCATGATTTTGGGTTGAAGATTAACTGTCCTGAACGCTAATGATTTTAAGCTGCCCATTAAGGTTCTGAGCTATTATCTGATGTCAAAACCTGGATGTAAAGAGCCTGAATATTATGACTAAAAAGCCCTGTGCTGTCATTCATTAGGAACAGAAAATAACACAAGGCTATCAAAAAGGTACAGAAAGTTTAGCAACACTTGTCACAGGAGCAAGCTTTATCAGGGACAGGTAGGGAAAGGGGCTGGCTGTTCTGGGTAGGTAAGGGCACATATAGAATTTCTATTATTAATTACTGATTAAATGCCTAAAATTGCTAAGAGCTGCAGAAGAAAGAAAATCAAAGAGATAGGTTCTGCATACACTCTTATGGCATAAGTGAAACATATTAATATTAATTAATTAACTTTTTCAGGGGTGTGGTATAGTGGTTAGACTAGCACCTGGGACAACTGGGTTTGAATCCCTTCCTCAGCTATGGGAGCCCACCAGGAGACCTTGGGTGCATCACAATTTCTTAGCCCAACCTTCTCTCACAAGGATGTTATGATGATTGCCGGGGGTAGGGGTGGGGGAGACAATAAAAAGCTACTTTGGGTTCCTGATCAGAGAGAAAAGCAGGATACATTTTTTTTTTTAAAGTATAATCCACCCTTCCAAAAAGGGCTTGGGACAACTGACAACATGAATGAAAAACACAAGAAAACTTTCTAAAACAAAACTCACAGTAATATGAAAAATACTAAAAGAACACCTCAACTAAATGGCAATTTCACCATCTTTGCCCACCACCAACAATGTCAATTATCCAAGAGGATTTCAAATTCATAATTCATCAATCCAAAGCTATTTTCCTTAGAATGCTTTCTGCAAAAGCTCAGTCTTACAGGGCCTTCTAAGGGAAGAGGTCTGGTTCACAACCTCAGGAAGGGGAAGATGTTGCATTGTACATCAAAGAGGGCACAGAATCAATCAAGTTAGAAAACATCAGGGGAATTAACTCCCCAACAGAAGCAATATGGGTGGAAATACTGGGCCCTAAAGGTTACTTAAAAGTGTGTGTGTGGGGGGTGCTGTTGCCCACCTGATCAAACCCTTGAGGCTGGTCTTGAGATGGAGAAGGAAATAAGGGAGGTGACTAAAGCAGATAGTGATATTATACTGGGAGACTTTAACTACCCTCACATTGATTAGGTAAACATGTGCTCAAGTCATGCTGTAGAAATGAGATTCCTAGTCATCATAAGTGACTGTGCACTGGAACAGCTGGTCACAGAGACAACCAGGGGGGCAATGATCTTGGACTTGGTTCTGAGCAGGTCTCCAGACCCGGTGAGAGACACAGAGGTTGTTGCACCAACTGGGAACAGTGATCACAAAGTTCAGCATTCAGGTCAATGGAAAGTTACTCCTAAAGTTCAAAACGGTAACATTTTATTTCAAAAGAGGGAACTTTACAAAAACGAGGGGAATAGTAAAAAGGAAGCTGCAGGGGAAACACAAGAGAGTCAAATCCCTAGAGGATGCTCGGAAGCTATTTAAAACCACAATTGAAGTCCAAATAGAATGCATTCCATAGGTTAGGAAAGACATTGCCAAGTCTAAAAGAAGGCCTGCGTGGTTAACAATGCAAGTCAAGGAAACTATAGAAAGTACACCTTTAAAACGTAGCAGTCATGGGAGAAGAGGACAGGTTCTCTTACAGATAAAAAAACTGGTTAAATGACAGGAAGCAAAGAGTAGGACTCAGTGGGCAGTTCTCACAATGGAGGGAAGTAAGCAGTGAGGTCCCACAAGGCTCGATACTGGAGCGGTAATATTTAACACACAGCGGTAATATTTAATTTATTCATAAATGATCTGGAACTAGGTGTGAACAGTGTAGTGACAAATGAAAAACGGAAAAGAACTGTGACAGAACTGTTGATTCACTTCATCATAAAGCTATGCTTACAGCTATGTTCTTCAATGGGCTATGGTTGCTGAATGAAGGCAGTATATTGTCAATACGTCACCAAGAGAAATGAATTGTTGAAGGACAGTTTATGTACACCTCCTTGTTCAGAAGAAGATCATTGTCGAAACGGCACATCATTCCGGAGACCACCGTCTACTACATTCACTATTTATATTACTCAATTTCTGTTATTCTATATTATGATTTATGAATATATTATTAAGCGCTAAATTGTCACAGTTCTTTTCCGTTTTTCATTTGTCTCATCACTGTGCCCATTCTTGTAACTGTGAACAGTGTAGTGGCCAAGTTTGCAGATAATACAAAATTATTCAGGATGATGAAAACCAAGGCTGACTGTGAAGAGCTCCAAAAGGATCTCCACAAACAGGGGGAATGGGCAACAATGGGGCAAATGAAGTTCAGTGCTGGTAAGTGTAAGCTGATGCACATTGGGACCAAAAATCCCCACTTCAAGTATAGGCTACTGGGGTCTGAACTTGCTGAGACTGAGATGGGGAAAAAAATTGGGGTCGTAGTGGATAGCTCAATGAACATGTCAACCCAGTGTGCTGCAGTGCTGAGAAAGGCAAACTCTATGTTAGGGATTATTAGGAATAAAACTGCCGATAATGTAATGCCCTTGTATAGATCTATGGTGCAGGGCCTCATTTGGAATACTGTGTACAGTTCTGGTCACCGTATCTCAAAAAGGACATTGTAGAGCTGGAAAAAGTACAGAGGAGAGCGACCAAGATGATTAGGGTTTTGGAGCACCTTCCCTATTAGGAAAGGCTGAAGAGTCTGGGACAAGAGACTTCTCCATGCCTTTTCAGCATGCTCAAAGTGATGCTGAGCAGCCTTAGAACTGGAAGGGCTGGGAGACAGGGCCAACTCAGCCACAGAGGCAAACCAGTGGTGCCAAAAGTCCTAGAGCACCCACCACAGCTATGTAACTGTCTTGCATTTTGGGAGATGGTATACCAAGTCAGTTTATAAGCCCGTCAGAGCTGCATTACAGAGGATGTGATCAAATTAGGAATTCCATTTGCCACTTAGGTAGAGTTGCAAACTCCGGGTTGGGAAATTCCTAGAGATTTGGGGGTAGAGCCTGGGGAAAGCAAGATTGGAGGAAGCCCAGGAGGACGTGATGCCATACACCCTCCAAAGCAGCCATTTTATCAGGGGGAACTGAGTTCTGTAGATTAGAGATCAGTTGTAATTCTGGGAGATCTCCAGGCTCCAGCTGGAGGATGGCAACCTTACACATGGGGCACAGAAAATTGCTGCAATGAAGAAGTGAAGAAAGAGGCATTGGTAGACCTAGGGATTCCAGCCTCCAGCTGGGACCAGGGAGTCCCCTGGAATTATAGCTCATCTCTGCTTTGGAGGGTGGAATCTATGGCACTGTAACCCACTGAGGTCCCTGTCCTCCCCAGGCTCTATCCCCAAGACTTCAGGAGTTTTCCAGTCTGATCTAGCAACCCTGCCTCCCCTGATCTGGCAACCCTAACCCCCCGGTAACCCGAGGCAGACCATTGGGTTCACGTTTAGTATACCGTTCCACATTTGTTTAATGTGCTATTGTCATTGTCATGAAAGGACACCCAAAATGTTGATTTATCCACGATTACCAGCCCTGGTTAGAGAATACCAGCATGGATGGAAATTATTACCTAAAGACTGTGTCCAAGATTGTGGGTGGATGGGGAATGACTGGCAAAGGATGGATGCACAAGAGTAATTACGTAATAAGGCCAAATGGCAGCACGTTATTTACAGCCACTGGCATATTAGCAAGGGGTTTCATGCATAGGCAATTGGAGACAATAATTTTATTGTACTGTACAGGTACAGTTCCTTTACCAGACAACAGGGTCTCCTGTGCTGGAACTTTTTGCCACCTGTGTTCGGCAGCTCCTGTAAAGACAGATATACTTGGAGAGGAAAAGCTTGACCCCTTAAAATATCTTTTCATGCCTTAGAAAACTGTGTCAAAAGCTGCCATCTAGTAGAAGGAATTTCAAAAGCATACACATCATTAATTCAGTTGCTTCTTCCCATCTCTCTAGCAGCCCCAGACCTTAGAACAGCTTTCCAAAGGTGGAGCACAGTGTGCTTTCTCTAGCAAGAGTCAGGGAATTATGTAAGGCCACCCTGTTCCAGTGACCCCTTGGAAGCAAACCCACTGTTTGCTGACTTTACAGTCTGAATTTCTGGACTTACAACTTCTTCCATTAGGTTTATGAGTTGGTCTATTGGTTTTGCAGTATATGATTGATTTTGGAGGCTACATCCCTTTTATGTGGGAGCACTGGTTTTGGATGGGGACAATATTATTTTATTGGGCTGTGATTATTTTATGAAATGTAAATTTTTAAAAAGCTTTTTGGAAGCTGTTTTGTGCTTTTGAAGAAGTGGGAGAGAAATGTTACTGCAAATAAACAAAGGCCTGTCCTTAGGCATTTTGTTGTCAGAGGTAACACAGACAAATACATACACACTTTGCAATGTGTCCCCCCCCCCGCAGTGGCAGGAAAAATGTCCAAGATGGTACTAGGCATGCCATTCCAACCTGAATTCTTAAATCAGCTGCTAAACCAGAGCAGCGATCAATTTGTCCAAGCATATTTTAGGCCAAATTTGCTATCCCCATTTGACAGGCCAAAGCCATTGCCTGGGGAAGACCTATGCCCTGCGTTATGGTCAGCCCAACCTTGCTTCCAATCACTAAGTACAGGGCATTCAGTTCTATGCTGTTCTGTTCCATCCACAAAACCTAGTCCAAGGAGAAAAGGTATCTGCTTTCAGTCTCGTGTTTTTCTGAGAGCAAAAGGGCAATGGCACTTGGAAATATCATGGATACGCGTGTGGACTGGAAGCACTAGGCCAAAAAAAAAAAAAAGTTTGATCTGAATCAAATATTTGTTCTTGCAACAGATCCTAACTTTGTGGTTATCTAAAAATACTATATGCAGGGGGGTGGGGAGTGCCAGGCGACTACTAAGAACAAAGTGTCACGTCGCATGGACCTTTGAAATATGAGCAATCTAAACAGTGAACAAAAACTAATGTTGGTCCGTAGGGGAGCTCAAGAAGGCCAGCCATCTAAAATACAAGCAGTTTGTAACAAATTCAGGAGCAGGTTAGAAACTGTAGTTACAAACAGCTTCCAATATCTGCTGAAATTGTACCTGAACTTCAGTATTGTTAAGTCCGCACTTAACAAATTAGTCAGAGAGTGATTTCAGCAAAAACTCAGGTTTATTCAGCTCGACGATCAACTTCTCTAACACGGTACAACTCCTCATAGCCCGAACAGCTTTTCCATTGCAGCTGCTCGGTATTTAAACATTCCGGGCTAATGTAGCCACACCTACTATACAAGTACCAACCTATCAGGTTGTTCGCATAATAGCCCAATCACAAACGTTCCCACCACAGACAGTTCAAATGTGATTGGACACAATACTTTCGGCGCGAATCCTAGCCGACGTCTGAAGCTTAGCATAGCTTCTCTATGGGATGATTCACACTTCATCCTCATGCATTCAGGGCAGCATCTGAATACATTACAAATCCCTCCCCCCTAAGCAAATACAGTCATGAACAATCATAATCGCTTAGGTAGGTAGGTGCACGGCGATTTCTCTGAGACCTTCTCGGTGGACTAGGCTCAGGGTACGTTTCTGTCAGTGGCACTCCGTTTGACTCTGGGACCGCAGAGTCAGGAACATTCCCGTCCGTTCCAGTGGGTCCAAGAGTAGGGGTCTGCCCTGCCTCTTGCCCAGTACTGTGGCCCTCAGGCTCTGCAGTACTCGCCTCCTCTAGAGGTCGTGGGAATTCCTCGGGGTCTGGGGACTCAGCTGGCAGCGCGTTGGGACGGTCAGTTGCCACCACTGCCTCAACTGGTCTATGTGCCTACGCCACTTGCGACCATCAGCAAGTCGTACCACATACATACGCGACCCAAACACGTCAACAATAGTGGCTGGTAGCCACGAATGACCACTGGCATAGTTACGAGCATACACTTGCTCACCTTTTTCGTATGTCCGGACCTTCGGACTTTCGGTCTGCTGTTGTGGTTTCAAATCATTAAGGTCAGGATGCAACCTGTCTAACAGCGTTGCTAAACGGCGACCCATTAACATCT
>NW_015174846.1:1598198-1598352 GCF_001447785.1 Gekko japonicus
TAAATGCATGGCTGCCATTTTCAGCAGCAGCCACATGTTCAGTCTCATGTGATAGGGATTGTCATTGTAAGAAAGATCCTAAGGGGCCTATGCTATATTTATCAAGCCTCCACATTGCCAGTTATCAGGGGTCTTTTCGTAGAAAAAGAGCTGC
>NW_015174846.1:1598502-1598632 GCF_001447785.1 Gekko japonicus
GAAGAGAGAAGGGGTTTAAAGTTTAAACCCCTTCTCACTAGAGTTGGGCCACAGAAGGAAGAAAGAGGGAAGGAAAGAGAAAGAGTAGAGAAAAGGAAAGAATGAAGGAAAGAGGGGAAGGAAAGAAGGA
>NW_015174846.1:1598676-1600413 GCF_001447785.1 Gekko japonicus
AAGGGGGGAAAGAAAGAAAGAGAGAAGGGAAGAAAGAGGTAAAGAGGAAGAAGAGAGAAGGAAAGGAGGGATTGAAAGAAAGAGAGAAGGAAAGGAGGAAAAGAGAGGAAGGAAGGAAGGAAAAGAAGGGAAAGATAAAGAAAGGAAGAAAAGAGAAAGAAAAGGAGGGAAAGAAAAGGAAAGGAGGGAAAGATGGCAAAGAGATGGAGGGAGGGAGGCTCTCCCACCACCACTCATCAAGCACCCACCACCCCCACCCCACGGATCCCTTAAAGAAAAGGAGGGAAAGAAAAGGAAAGGAGGGAAAGATGGCAAAGAGATGGAGGGAGGGAGGCTCTCCCACCACCACTCATCAAGCACCCACCACCCCCACCCCACGGATCCCTTACTTACCGCTATGGCGGGGGCCGGGGAAGCCGGCAACGGGGCTCTCCTGGCGTCCCCCGAGCTGCCGCACTCCTGTGCGGGCCCAGGGGGGACGTGGCGGCGGGGCTCTCTGGCCTCCCTCGAGCTGCAGCACTTTTGGGGTGGGGAGCTAGGGGTGGGGCTTGCTGCCGCCACCATTAACACGGGCTCCTGGGCTGCCAGAGCAGTGCTCCAGCGAGCTCCGGCCCCAAAAGACCCCTGCCAGTTATACCCTCTCCTTTCACAAAATTGAGGTATTGTTGTTCAGGAAGGGGAGGAGTGGTAAGGGAGAGGAACATCCATGTTTTTCAAGTGTTCATGTCAAGTGCTCAAATACCTCTTTGCTAACTCAACTATATATTTTTTTCTCAGAGTCCCCCCCCCCAAGTTTAGTTCTAGATGTATTGAGGTCCTGTTCCCCTCTGAGAGCCAATTTGGTGTAGTGGTGAAGTGTGTGGACTCTAATCTGGGAGAACCGGGTTTCATTCCCCACTCTTCCACTCACAGCTGCTGGATGACCTTGGGCAAGTCATAGTTCTGTCAGAGCTTTTCTCTCAAGGACAATTCTGGAAAGAGCTCTCTCAGCCCCACCTACCTCACAGGGTGTCTGTTGTGGGGAAGGGAAGGGAAAGGAGTCTGTAAGCCGCTCTGAGACTCCAAGTCAAGGGCGGGGTTTAATCCAATCTCTTCTCTTCTCCTCTTCTTTTTGTCCATTGTGAAAGGGCTGAGAGGTCCAGACCCTGTTAAGGTTGCCACTAGGGGAATATCTGGAGGTTTGGGGGTGGAGCCTGGGGAGGGACCCTCAGCAGGGCACAATGCCGTAGACTCCATCCTATGACATAGCCCTTTTCTTTAGGGGAACTGATCTCTGTCATCTGGAGATCAGCTCTGATGCTAGGAGATCGCCAGGCCCCATGGGGAGCTTGGCAACCTTAAATCTCATATAAGTGTCACAGCCAGCACTGACAGCAAAGCTGACTTGTAGGGCCATTATTTATTTACAGTTAGTCAAAATTTTGTGTACTCTATGCCATTCGCAAGGTTAAGAACAATACAATAAGATATTTTTACAAGCCACAAAAACAAGCCAGGGCATAAAAATCATTTTTTAAAACCTTGTGGCAGCATGAAATAACATTCATAAGAACATAAGAGAAGCCAATGTTAGATCAGGCCAATGGCCCATCCAGTCCAACACTCTGTGTCACACAGTGGCCAAAAATACCAGGTGCCATCAGGAGGTCCAGCAGTGGGGCCAGGATACTAGAAGCCCTCCCACTGTTGCCCCCCCCCCAAGAACCAAGAATACAGAGCATCACTTGCCCCAGAACA
>NW_015174846.1:1600450-1608610 GCF_001447785.1 Gekko japonicus
ACCTACTATACAATTCTCAACCTATCAGGTTGTTCGCATAATTGCCCAATCACAAGTGTTCCCACCACAGACAGTTCAAATGTGATTGGACACAATACTTTCGGCGCGAATCCTAGCCGACGTCTGAAGCTTAGCATAGCTTCTCTATGGGATGATTCACACTTCATCCTCATGCATTCAGGGCAGCATCTGAATACATTACAAGTATATATATAAAAGCCTATTGCCATGGTTCCATTGTGGTCTAGTGTGCCTGAGAAACAGAACACAATGTTGGGCTATGAAGAAGAAGAGGCAGTGTTATGCCTATGCTCTACTGAAGAAGGCTCGCTTGCTCACTGGTGGGACACTTGCTGTACCACAGCTCTTATCTACACAAGACCCTGTTATCATCCATGGCAGCTTCTAGGCAAGAAGTCTCCCAGTTCCATCAGGGGTACCGCCAATTAAAAAGATCTAAGGATGCATTCCGACGGGCAGCTAATCCCGCCATTGGCCCGGCTCTAATTTGATCCTGATCTTTTTTATCCAGTGTTGCATGACCAGATAGCTCCCCCAATGAATCGCCTCACCATGCGCGGGCTCCACTGCAGATTATGTACATGGCGTCCACTGAAGGAGCCATGTGGTCCATTAAAAAAAATCATTTGCGCATGCGCATATGCGCTTCACTGCGTACTTGTTTTTCCGTGCATGCGTGGAATCGAATGGTTAAAGCACTGCATGAGGGACACATAGCCGAAATCCCTACACCAGGTTATATGATCTCATAGGTTCTCTCTCCCCATGGAGCGATGAACAGGACAGTCCAAGCACACCCAACTTGTTCTTTCAGTTTCTGTTCTGATGCAGATGGCCAAGGCTGGATGAAATGAGTCCCGGCCATCCCCTTTGCCCTTGAGATCTCGGTCACTGAAGGGACTACTTTGCGTGTGGAAAGACCTACCTTATCCTCCCTCTAGGTCCAATTACAATTACCGATGTTCATTAAGTTCACGGGCCATTCATAAACATTAAAGTGTCTGTGACACTGGAGCGGAGCTCCACGGCTATCGTTTGTATATGCGTTTATGTGCCTATCACAGAGATTTTTTAAAAATGGCGTCCGTTCGGGAATGTTTGGAGCAGACCATTCCAACAGGCTGACTGCGCAATGGAACAATCAGATGGGGGAAAGTTCATCATTGGCTCAGTGGGAAGCATCAGAACCGGACTTTCACCGGTATCTTTTAAGTACGGCTCCCTGGCGGGGCTAAATGTGCTGATCACGGAAGTGGCACCTTTCTCAGATGTTGTTGTCTGATTGTTCCCTTTAAATATGCCAGGCATTCGTGCCTGGGTCAGATCTAAAGAGCCGTCTGACCATGACCTAAGATATCTGGACTGGGAAAGATCTCTACCTGAGACCCTGGAGAACTTCATGTACTATATGAAAGGAAGGCACTAAACAGTGCAATGGAGGGGAAGGAAAGCCCCCCCATACAAAATTCTTGATCAGATTTGTCCGCATCTGACCCCTATGGAGGTTTCCAGAAGTTACCAGCATAGAATGCTTGGCACAGATCCTTTGCATAGTTTCTTTGTCCCTGGAACAAACCACTATGTGAAAAGGAAGACTGAAAACTTAAGATAAGTATTTTTTTAACACAGGAACTGCTTTAGATTACCATCTAATAGAGCCACTTGAAAAGAGTCTATATATGGGATAAACTGTTCATGTTATGATCCTGTTTGAACAATCATTAGACAGATATCCAACATTTCAAACAACAGGGCTTTTAACACATCAAGAGCAAGACTGGAAGTTTGGAACCAAAGAACTGTCTGGCTACTGCAATCAAGCCCACTAAGAACATAAGAGATGCCAATGTTGGATCAGGCCAAAGGCCCATCCAGTCCAACACTCTGTATCACACAGTGGCCAGAAATACCAGTGCCATCAGGAGGTCCACCAGTGGGGCCAGGACATTAGAAGCCCTCCCACTGTTGACCCCCCCAAGCACCAAGATGACAAGCACTGGTGACATTCGTTCTCCTCTCTCCTGGCTGCTTTTTGCATCCTCGGTTATGATTGCCCCTGCCATAATGCTGCGATGATGGTGAAATACTAAGCCTGCTTGCTTGGATCAACTCAGCAATCCTTAGGTAAAAGAGAAGACCGACTGCTGGGTTGTGTACAGATGGGTTTTTATAACAGGGTTACAGAGCAATCCCGTCAGGATGTGAACTCCAGACCAAGCAACCATCATGACCAGTTGGCTCCACAGTTTCCAGAAGCTGGTGCAGAAATGGTGTCACATGCTCGTTTTCCTTAGGCTCAGTTTGCATTTTGGCTGCTGCCTCCTGAACCAGTGGAAGTTTCTGAACTACCTTCAAAGGCAGCCTTTAGAGGTGTGTTGTAAGTAGCCCAGTCTGGATGTCTCCATGGCATGTATGACCACAGGCACTTTGTCCCAGAACAACTGCAACTGGCGAAGCACTAGGGTTGCCAGTCCCCAGGTCCGGGTGGGGGTCCCTTCAATCTGCCACTTCTGGGGGCTTCAATCTGCCCCCGGCCAGCTGGCCGGCAGGGGAAGCCCCACCCCCAAGAGTGACCACCTGCCTGGCCACCCCTCCTGCCCAATTTTAAGGGCTTCAGCTGACCAGTGGGAACCACGTGGCCTGCCGATCAGCTGGAGGGCCCTTTAAATCTAGCAGGAGGGAAGGAGGGGGCGGTTACAGGCTGCATGCTCGGCTCACAAAAAGACCCTTAAAGGGTCTTTTTGTGAGCCAAGCATGTGGCCTGCGACTGCCCCTCTCCCTCCCTCCTGCTAGATTTAAAGGGCCCTCCAGCTAGTCCCCGCTGATCAGCTGAAGCGCTTTAAATTGGGCAGGAGGGGAGGGAGAGGGGAGGCTGGGCAGGTGATTGCTCTCGGAGGCAGGGCTTGGGGCGTCCCCGCCCATCCCTGGAACACCTTCCAAATCCCTCCGCCGAAGCGACAAGGGGACCTGGCAACCCTACAAAGCATCTGAGCTGATAAACAACACTTGTCTTCTCCATCATGTTGTTGTCTCTAAACACAAAAGAGTCTCGGAGTATTCCTAGATGGTGAACCTGTTCTACCAGGGGAAGTCTATCCAGACTATGCCAGATCCACTTTATATCCCGTTCACAGTGCTTCCATTTTTGTCTGGATTAAAGTCCAGATTTTTCCATGCTCGTACAATTTCCAGACATTCCAGTCTGGATTTTTTCATGCTCGTGCCATTTCCAGACCCTTCCATCACTTTCGTGAAATTAGGTGGAATGCAATGACAACAATCTCTCCCAGTGGTTTCATGTTAAACACCACAGGGACAAGGTGGAACTCTGAAGAGCCCTGTAGGTTCCGGCACCTCCAAAGGGCAGAAGTCTCACAGCAAGACCGTCTGAGACATGCCCTCCAGGATGGATCGGAGCCACTTCAACCCTATCCCTCAAAGACCAATTCCCACTAGCCACACCAGAAGGATAACAGCCAGTTTGGTGTAGTGGTTAGAAGCGCAGACTCTAATCTGGGAATACCAGGTAAGAAGAAGAAGAAGAAGAAGAAGAAGAAGAAGAAGAAGAAGAAGAAGAAGAAGAAGAAGAAGAAGAAGAAGAAGAAGAAGAAGAAGAAGAAGAAGAAGAAGAAGAGGAGATTGGATTTATACCCCGCCCTTCACTCGGAGTCTCAGAGCGGCTTACAAACTCCTTTCCCTTCCCCTCCCCACAACAGACACCCTGTGAGCAATGTTCCCTCTAAGCTGAGTTAGTGTGAGCTAGCTCACAGTTTTTTAGCCTCCAGCTCACAGATTTTTGTCATAGCTCAGGAAGGATGACTCCAAGGCAACCTGACTTATGCAGTAGCCAAATTGCCTGCTCACAACTTTAATGCCAGTAGCTCACAAAGTAGAATTTTTGGCTCACAAGACTCCACAGCTTAGAGGGAACATTGCCTGTGAGGTGGGTGGGGCTGAGAGAACTCTGACACAAACTGCTCTTTTTCAAGGACAGCTGTGCCAGAGCTTGTGACTGACCCAAGGTCACATCAGCAGGTGCAAGTGGAAGAGTGGGGAATCAAACCCGGTTCTCCCAGATTAGAGTCCACACACTTAACCACTACACCAAACTGGCTTGATTCCCCACTCCTCCACACGCAGCTGCTGCTGTGACCTTGGGTCAGTCATAAATTCTTTCAGAGCTGTTCTCTCAAGGACAGTTCTTGGGAGAGCTCTCTCAGTTCCACCTACTTCACAGGGTTTCTGTTGTGGGGAGAGGAAGGGAAAGGAGACTCCTTCAGGTAGTGAAGGGCGGGGTATAAATCCAATCTCTTCTTCTTGATGATATCGAAAACTGCTGAGCAACTCAGCAGATTACCAGAACAAATAGGGATACACTTTCCCCAGCAGTGGACTGGTGTAGATCATGCATCAGGGCAAGCCAAGCAGTTGGGGGGGGGACTGTATTAACAGTACATACCTCATTACTTAAGCAAATTCACCATGTCTGATTTGTCTTTAGGAATAAAATCAATTAGACTGAAAACTGCTTGTATGGGACTAGGCTTGCATAACTTGCAGCATTAAGTTTATTCCCCCACCCACCCATGGTTTCCATATGTGGTTTGTGGGCTGTGTTCATCTTGGTGGGTGCAATACAAAAAGGCATTATCATCTCCTGCAATCTCTCTTCCCCTCTCCCTATATTTGTACAGTCATCAAGCTGAATTGGACCCAGTGGCATGGTAGAGGAAAAAAGGAGAAACTGCTCCCAGTCACTCTACTGAAATTAGTGTTGGTTCATCACAGCTTTTCAAGCAGACCCGGGGGGGGGGGGGGGGGTTTGCACAGGTTGAGAAAAAGGACAGCTCCGTGCCTAGCAATTGCCAGGAAACAAAATGTTCATGGCATAATATTGAGTTAGTTAACCATAGTTAAGAGCGTCTTTCAATGGGCATTTTGTGCTAGGTCTGGCCTCTTTCACACAAGACAGTTATATAACTAACCCTCTGGAGCAATGGGTATCATAAAGTCTTTTCGCCAGCAATAATTTGCAATGTGAACGAGCTGCAGTGAAGACAGTGCAGCCCTAAACAGAGTTACACCCTTCTAGGCCCATTTACTTACATAGATTTAGAAAGGGAGTAATTCTGGGTGGGATTGCACTAGTAGGCGATCGTGTTAGTTGGGGGGGGGGCGTTTCTCTTTTGCCCCTCTCTCTGGATTTTACTCTTAAGATCCTTTTCTAGTCAATGCCTCCGACAAATCCTCAGCACATATAGCCTCTGATCGATTCCCACTCTGTCCTGTTGGGACAGGATGGAAAGAAAGCTTTGTAAAGAAATTGTACACTAACAATGTATGAGACCTTCCAGTGTCGAGGGCATCATCAACAGGGAAGAAGTGTCCCTATTAAAGCAAAAAGGTTTAAGATCACCCATGCTTTCAGATTAAACAGAGCATCAAATTAGCCAGTGATTTAATTAACTTGGAGGAACATCACGTACAATGCAGGATAACGAAGGCTGTGAGCCTAAGCCCTTCATCCTAATTTGTAAACTAATGAATAAACAAAGCCATGTTTGCCTGTTTTTCTCCTACATGCAATGGCACCCTGGACTAAGAAACACCAGTATATCATTAGTAAGGATTACAGACTTCGGGAAAGGTAGGGGGAGAGCCCTACTGTATGGAATCATATTTTTTTTAATTGACTGGGTGCAAATTCAGAAACTGTCCAGGGAGAATGCGACCAGGAGCTTCTGGCCTCTCTTTCTTTCTTTCTTTTTTAGTACATGGTCTTCCAGGAAACTGAGTAGGAATGTACAGCTGCCGGTCAACCTTGTGATGTCCGCCGGTTGAGTTTTTCCACAGCTTTCCATGCTGAGGCAACCTCCCTGGCACAGCGGAGTGGTATACAGTCAAGCCTCTTGGAGGTGTTGTCTGACAAGCAGGAATCCTTTTCACTGGAGATAAACCCAGTGAGTACAAGCTGCAGATACAGGACACAAGCTGCAGAATCAGACACAAGCTATGAAACATGCACCTGCTAGACCTGTACATTACTAGAAGAGTCGGTGTGATGTAGCGGTTAAAGAGCCAGAACGGACAGCCTGCCAAGGTCTAGTAGCAGAGCATTTGCCCGGCATGCCAAAGGTCCTGGTTCAGTCCTTGGCATCTCCGGGTTAAAGGGATCGCGTAGGAGGTGATGTGGAAGACCTTTACCTGAGACTGGCTGCTGCTCTTAGATAATACTGACTTTGATGGACCAGCAGTCTGATACAAGACAAGGCAGCTTCAAGCGTTCAAAGGGAATAATAAGCGGAATTTGTACTGTACTCATAAGTTTGAACGAATCACTAGAAAGGCGCTGTGGAATGGGGGAGGCATTTCATGGGAGGAAGCCCTTGCACTCGCAGGAAGACCAGTGTGGATTCATAAACTGGTTCGAATCTAACTTTTGAAATTAATTACAGGGTTTTTTTTAAAAAAAAAAACAGCAAAAGAAGCTGAGAGGAAGAAAGTTGATTCATTTGAGATGGGGTGTTGGAGGAGAGTTTTACGGACACCGTGGACTGCCAAAAAGACAAATAAATGGGGTCTAGACCTAAATCAAGCCTGAACTCTCCCTAGAAGCTAAAACAACTAACTGAGGTTATCGTACCGTGATCACATTATGAGAAGACAAGAGTCACTGGAAAAGACAATTCATGCTGGGAAAAGTCGAAGGCAGCAGGAAATGAGGAAGACCCAACATGAGGTGGATGGACTCAGTCAAGGAAGCCATGAGGGCCCTCCGTTTGCAAGACCTGAGGAAGGCTGCTAATGACAGGACATTTGGAGGTTGCTAATTCATAGGGTCCCTTGGACTGCAAGAAGATCAAATCAGGCAATCCTAAAAGAAATCAACCCTGACTGTTCCCTGGAAGGCCAGATAATGAAACTGAAGCTCAAATACGTTGGCCACCAAATGAGAAGGGAGCACTCACTGGAGAAGACCCTGATGCTGGGAAAGACTGAAGGTCAAAGAAGAAGGGGACGGCAAAGGATGAGATGGTTAGACAGTGTCATCGAGGCAACGAACATGAAATTGAGCCAACTTCAGAGGACGGCGGAAGACAGAAAGGCCTGGCGGGATCTGGTCCATGGGGTCGCGAAGAGTCGGACTCGACTGTGCGACTGAACAACAATTCATAGGGTTGTCATGTTGGAAGCAACTTGATAGCACTTACACACATGCACAAATTTTGATGACTTCAAAGCAGCGTCTGCTGTTCCCCTTTCTATAATGGAATGGCTTTAGTGCATTTTAAAAATGGCAGAAAAGACCAATGCTACAGAATATGTGCATATTAGAGAGAGGAGAAAAGGACAGATTCAGTTATGAGCTTGGGGATATTCTTGGACCCAGCCTTGCAGATGGAGAAGCAGGTCAATGTTATTGCCTGGAATGTTTCCTTCAATTACGCCTAGCTCAAAAATTGTGCTCCCCTTTGGATATGGCTGACCTAGTTACCCTGATCCTTGCTACTGTAACCTTGACACTAGATTACTACAATGTGCTCTGCGTGGGACTGCCCTTGAAGACAACTTGGAAACTTCAGTGAGTACAGAATGCAGCTGCCAGATTGCTGATGCGTGATAGCAAATTCTGTCATATATTGCTGAGATCCTGAAACATCTACATTGTCTGCTGGTACCTCCTAAGTGTCTAGAAACAACATACCTGTTGGACTGCATCTCCTGGTATGACCCCAGGAGAATGCGACACTCATCACACAACTGAGGCTGCTCACAGTCAAGAGGATTTCGGCCTGTACTTGGCCTTTTTGGTGGTAGCCAATGTTCCCTCTAAGCTGTGGAGTCTTGTGAGCAAAAACTTTACTTTGTGAGCTACTGGCATTAAAGTTGTGAGTGAGTGATTTGGCTGCTGCATAGATTAGCTTGCTCTGGAGCCATCCCTTCCTGAGCTAAGACAAAAATATGTGAGCCAGAGGCTAAAAAACTGTGAGCTAGCTCACACTAACTCAGCTTAGAGGGAACAGTGGTGGTAGCCCCTGTCCTTTGGAATATGCTGCCCAGAAAACTATGGCGTGTTATTTCTGGAGACCTTCTGGGGAAAGAATGTAAAGCCTGAACCGTTTAAAAGGGTACTTGGAA
>NW_015174846.1:1608655-1611111 GCF_001447785.1 Gekko japonicus
TTACTGTTTTTATGTTTATGGTTTTATCTGCATATTTAGAAACAGCTTTGAGTGCTTAACAGAAAAGCACTACATAAATATTTTAAATGGGAAGCGCAAAATTTCCTTCAACTCCTTTTTTCAACTCTGTCAAGCAGAGGTACGACATTGAAACAAATAGATTCTGTTTGCCTTTGCTGTAACATCATGTAAGATTCTCATAAAGAGAAAGCATTTAAACTCATGTTTTCCTTAATGCATTTGGTATATTCCTGATAGGTTTGTAACTTCTAATTTCCTAATAATCATTATCATAGAAAGATTAGTAATAAAAAGATTAGTAGTAGGGATGCCAGGCTCCAGGTGGGATCTGGGGATCCCCCGGAATTACAGATTACCTCCAAACTACAGAGATCAGTTCCCCGGGAGGAAATGGATGCTTTGGAGGTGGACTCTATGACGTTGTGTCCCACTGAGGTCCCTGTCCTCCACCCCCAAAGCTCCAGGAGTTTTCCAACCTGGAGCTGGCAACCTAATTAGTAGTCAACCCTAATTAGTAGTCTGCCAGGGCAAGATCCCAGGTGAGGCCTACAGTGCCTGATATATGTGAACTCCCTCTGAAATTCCCATATCTGTTTGGAAGATTGTTCAGGAACTTCAGTTCAGAATGCAGCAGCAGCAAGTTTCTGCCAGACACCCCCACATAAGAACATACACCATTGCTTCTGAAGCACTTGGAGTCCATACTGGCTGCCAAGCTGACTTGTTTCCAAGCACAAAAGCACCAGGGTTTACTTTTGGAGCCTAACAGTGCATTCTTAAGGAGAGTTACAGCCTTTTAAGTCCAGTGAAGTCACTGAAGGGTGAAACTGCTACTTTGCTTAGTACTGCATTGTAAACAGCCTAGGACCTGGGTACCTTCAGGAGGATGGCCTCTTCCCATACAAACCTGCCTGAACACTAAGATGAGCATCTCAATATGCTCTGTTGCATCTGCCCTGTTTATAGCAGTAAGGTAGGAGGTCACAAGGGACAACCAACGTCTAGCAAGTTGTGAATCTGTGAACGACACAGGGGTAAGCATTATTGGTACTTAGCAACAAAACTATTCTACAAAATTGGTTTTAAATTTATTCAAAAAAAAAACCATATTACTTTTGGTAGGCTTACTAACTGTCTTTGTTGTAAAGTTGAGGTTTCAGATTTTACATACTACAGATTGCTTTGAGTTATGTTATTTTAACAACACAAAACTGTTGACATTTTATTTTTCCATTTACTTTCACTGGGAACAACAAGAATCAGAATTAGTTTGTTCTACTGATCCTATTTATATGTCTGGAGGATGTGGGGGCAAACTTTTTCATACCT
Organism: Gekko japonicus; assembly: GCF_001447785.1. Classification (NCBI taxonomy): domain Eukaryota; kingdom Metazoa; phylum Chordata; class Lepidosauria; order Squamata; family Gekkonidae; genus Gekko; species Gekko japonicus. The sequence continues at coordinate 1,610,006 of NW_015174846.1, forward strand.
TACTACCTAAATTTGTGTCTTCAAAAAAAAAACCCTGTCACTTTTTTTTTACTGCATTAGAGGTAAAAGAAACCAAGATTTTCTGGGGTTTAATTAATAGGCAATCATTTGGCAAAAACAATCTATCCTTTTACAGTGATATAGTCAGGGCTATTTTGGGGCAGGAACGCACAGGAACGGAGTTCCGGTTGGCTTCCAAGTTGGCCACACCTAGCAGGAACTCATTAGCATAATAGGACACACCCAACAGCAGAAACTCATTAGGATTGGCTACATTAGGGGTGTGTGGCCTAACATGCAAAGGAGTTCCTGCTACAAAAAGCCCTGGGTTTTGACAACAAACAAGGTAAGCAGAATAAGAAGCAAAAGGTGGGTGTGGCTGGATGAACACAGGTCTGGTAACATGGGGGTGTGGCCTAATATGCCAATGAGCTGTGCTGTCATGGGTGTGGCCTAATAGGCTAATGAGTTTCTGCTGTTGGGTGTGGCCTATTATGCTAATGAGTTCCTGCTGGGCTTTATCTACAAAAAGAGCCCTGAATATAGTCAAGATTAACTATGCCACTTCCTTGAATCTGAAAAAAGCACTTTAAAGATTATTCAGCAATTCAATTATTTCTAGCATAGAAGTTAAGACAGAACATTTTTAAAAAGAAACACATAAAACAGCTGATGTGTCTGAAGACCGATTTAAGAACTAAAAAGTTCACTTTGGAATCACTCGACTCCCTGGGAGATAAATCAGTTTGTGTTGATTGCTCTACCTAACGATGGTATGAACCTGGCCCACACCCACACAGCTAGAAAAGGCCATGCTGTTCACGCTGTTTCAGGGCTCTTCTGCATTTTCATTTCCGTCACTGGTGTTTCCCTATTGCTTCAGGGTTCCCCCCCACCCTCCGTGTGTGTTTTGTTCCCTCTAGTGGTCAATTGGATATTACATCAGGATCTGTATGCCCGGCATAAAAATCTGCAGTATAAATCTGCAGGCAGATATGTCAGACATACATATTGAATCAACCACTAGTGGAAGCAAAACACATGCGTAAAAGCAATAGGGACACAAAAGCAACACAAATGAGAATGCGGAAGAACAGTTAATTAGA
>NW_015174846.1:1611144-1630990 GCF_001447785.1 Gekko japonicus
CCTTTCCCATATTTGTCTTGTCTCTGAAATTAAACCATAGAGTTCTGGATAGGTCCTAGAGAGTCATGACAACAGCCTCCAACAACTTCGTCCAGTTAGCCAGTTGCAGCCTTTCCTAGGCAGAAAAGATCTGACCACTGTGATACATGCCCCGGTTACGTCTAGACTAAATTACTGCAATGTACTCTGTGTGGGGCTGCCCGTGAGAAGGGTTCAGAAACTTTGATTGGTGCAGAATGCTGCATCCAGGATGTGTGAATGGAGTGGATCGTAGAGACTGTGTCACTCCAGACTTGGTCCATCAATGGCTCCCCATCAGTTTCCGGACACAATTCAAGGTGTTGGAGTTAACCTTTAAAGCCCTATATGGTTTGGGACCAACATATATGAAGGGCTGCCTACTCCCCTATGAATGTGCCCAACCACTACGGTCGTCTGAGGTCCTGCTTTGGGTGCTCTTGCCTTTTGAGAATAGGCAGGTAGCAACCTGGGGGTGGGGCTTCTCAGTCATGGCACCCGGATTCTGGAACTCTCTCCCCACGTCGATTCGTCTGCCCCTTTCTCTTGCCATCTTCCACCAGCAAGTAAGAAACTTCTCTGTTTTGTTTGGCATTCCCTCAGTGATTCCTCCTTCCTGCATAATGTTTTACTTATTGTTTTTATGTTTTTGTATGAATTTGAGCACTTTGTTTTAATTATGTGTTTTTGTTGGTTTTAATGGTTTTTAAGATGTCTTTTTTTGCCTTGATGGGCCTGAGGAGGGCAGAATGGTGGGTATAAATTTTGAAAATAAATGAATAAATAAACAAATGTTGTCTTTACAACAGCCCTGAAGGAGTGTACTATGTACATTAGGCTGAGAAAGTGTGGCTACCCAAATATACTAGGCTGACTCCTGATCCAATACTCACCATTACGCTGTATTGGTTTTCACAAAATGGTTCATAAAAGCTTACCTCACAATAAATCTGTCTTTAAGGAAGCAACTCTTTGTTGTTCTTACTACAAACAGGTAAACATGGCTACCCCTCTAGCATACATTCTTAAGTCAGTATGAAAAACAATGTTTTCATCAATTTAAGAATATACATACAAAGAAGAGCTTGCTCAGTACTTCCATTAATGATTTAAATTCTGCTCTCAGAAGTGAGGTGTGATCTACTTTTCAACCAGACTGAATCTGGATGGGAACCTTGTTTCCGCAAACTTTGAGGAAATACAGGGCACATAGAAACTGTCAGGCATTACGTGCAGATTTTACAATGTAAAAGGATATATGATCTTTCTACTTTAACCCACTTGGTATTATGGTCACATATGCCAAAAGACTACGGTTCAAAAACCTAAGCTATGCCGAAGGTCCATTCTGCATCTGGCATTCGCTCCACATTTTCCCAGCACTCAACCTGGTTCCCCCTTGCCTCGGGATATCTGTTTTCATTCAATCTGGTACGCAGATTTTCCTGTGTCAGTACTTGTCTCAGCGGTCACGTCAAGTTGTCTCCTTATTGTTCCCTTTGAATCGGAAGTGGAGGAAGGGAAAGGTGCTGCTCAAAACCACATTCAGATACCCCGGGGCAATGCTGTACTGACTGCGAAGTCACCCCTGAATGGCCATAAATCTATGCAGAAGGTACCATAAAATCCAATGAATGAAGCAAAGTGAAAGCGGCATGCAGTGTAGAGGGAGATTAACCTCCCGATGTGGCTGTGGAAAAACTGTGAGGAAACAGAAGGGTGCAGAATCAGCTGAAGTCTTCCTTTCACAAGTCTTGACCCCCTCAAGAGACTTGTCAGAGGGCTTCCAGCAGATGTAACAGAACCGTTTCCAACAGGTAGCACTTCCTAAAGAAGTTGTCACTATCTTGTTTTTATTCCACGTATTTACACGGAGGGGGGGAATCTCCCCTTGTGACACTAATTCTATTATTATAACTACTTATATAACGAAGCTCCAGGTCACGGGAGGTCCTGGCTTATTGGCATGAGCCCACGTTTCGTTATATGAGCGCAGAAATCAAACCTGCAAGCAACTCTGGCTGGTGTCCTGCAGCATGGACAGAAGGGCACATGTGGTAACATTCTTGGAAGAGCAGCAAAATGCTGACAGATTAATCTTCACCTGGCTGTCAAAAGCGTCCAGAAGGTGTATATGCCTCCCTTCAAGGGGATCGTCTTCTTTTAGATATTGCTGAGTACATGTATTAGCGTACACTCCATGCATACAACAGTGTGCTTCACAAAAACCCTATAGTAGAAAGGGGCTGTGGATCACCTCCCTGAAGCTGAAATTCGACCTGGTGGCAGCAGTTCTGGTGTTCAAATACAGAAATGTCCAAAGAGTGGAGAAAAAGATGAATAAATGATGAACTTTAAAAACATGATGAACTTTAAAAACATGTTTCTCTCCTCCCACCTCCTTAAATTTAATAGAGGAAGCCTGATCTACATAATTATTAAATCGCCAAACACCTTTATTAAGCATCCAGCTGTCCAAAAAGCATATTCAGTGCTGTTTAAAACGGCAAATATATATTTCAGCCTTGTCACGCATTTCTTAGCTGCTATCAAGAAGAAGCAGAAGAAGAGACTGGATTCATACCCCACCCTTCACTCAGAGTCTCAGAGCGGCTTACAAACTCCTTTCCCTCCCCCTCCCCACAACAGACACCCTGTGATTCAAAAGACACAAGGCTAGCTTACATCAAAACGCTTTCGTTATTTCCACATCTCTAACCCACAAGGATTTATCCTTCCGAACGACAAGGACAAAAAAACCCATTGTCAACGAACAGCTCATTTAACTGTCTTCCAAGGCCGACACAGCAGACATTATTAGACCCAGCCTTCTCCATTTTGTAGTACTACATGTTTGCGACAGGAAGAAAGAATGCACTGACGTTCTCTCCAAGAATTCAATTGAAATTTCATTCTGAAAGGAAGACAGTCGATGAGTACATGACCTGGGCAGTGGGCTCATCCCATGAAAAACGTTTTCCAAGGAAAAGGGCAATCTGGAACTCCAGAAGGGTCAAAGCAGCGGCTTCCCGCTATGAATCTGCAGGGGTGTCCCAAAGGGATTGACTGCGATGCTGAGACCCTTTTATTTCAGAGAAACTGATGCTACATCTAATGGGAGCTTTTACAAAGCTATCGGAGAAAGCACAGTTCTTCACTATAACCCCTGTTTAAAAAAGACAAAACAACAGCGAACTTTGGCAACCGCTAGGGTTGCCAGCCTCCAGGTGGGGCCTGGGGATCTCCCGCTTTTACATCTGATCTCCAGCTGACAGAGACCAGCTCCCCTGGAGAAAATGGCTGCTTTGAAGGGTGGACTCCATGGCACTGTACCGTGCTGAGGCCCCTCCCCTCCCCTCCCCAAACCCCGCCCTCTCCTGGATCCACCCCCAAAGTCTCGAGGTATTTTCCAGCCCAGACCTGGCAACCGTAGCAACCACTGTAGCAATCCGTTGAAGGGAGCTTTGACTCTTGAAAGCTTATGCCCTGAAAATCCAGTTGGTCTCTATGGTGCTACTGGACTCGAACCTAGCTGTAGAAGTTTGCAGGCATTTGTGTTTAGCCTGGACTCTCCAGCCCTGGAGACTGTGCAGCAGAATTCGGTCTCTAACTGCAGCCGCTGCAATGTGATGTAGGGGTGACACTAGGGCTATCAGGCCCACTGGTGGGAGGTGGCGGCGGCTACAAGCATGGACGGCTTCAAAAGGGAATTAGATAAGCATATGGAGCAGAGGTCCACCAGTGGCTATTAGCCACAAGGTATAGATAGTGGCTCTGGGGCAAGTGATGCTCTGTCATCTTGGTGCTTGGGGGGGGGGTCAACAGTGGGAGGGCTTCTAATGTCCTGGCTCCACTGGTGGACCTCCTGATGGCACCTGGTATTTTTGGCCACTGTGTGACACAGTGTTGGGCTGGATGGGCCTTTGGCCTGATCCAACATTGGCGTCTCTTATGTTCTTATAGGGCTCTGAGGCTGTCAAACCCTGCTTCTGTATTTAAATGTTCCCCCAATGGGGACCCAAAACAGCTCACATCATTCTCTCCTCCTAAGTTTTATCCCCACAACAACCTTGTGAGGTAGGTTAGCCTGAGTGTGTACGACTGGCCCACGGTCACTCAGTGAGCTTCCATGGCACAAGTTGGGATTTGAACCTGAGAGTCTTAACCACCACACCACACCTAATTTGTGTACCACATGCATTACACATATTTTTACATATTGATATAAATCTGTATATGTCCAAGGTGTCATACACATGTTGTGCAAAATGCTACCAATTTCTAGGGCTTAGGATCTGATACACTTGCCAGAGAGAAAGGAAAATATGGGTCTAAGGAAGTAGTTTTCAACAATGGCAACCTCTTCAAAATGGCATATCTTACATAACTTAAGGGAGGCTTTGCTGAACATGAAGGGTATAGTGTACCAGGAACTGAGAATCAAACAGAAAACAATCCCGTCCTAGAAATGTATGTTGGATTTACTTCAATTCTAACTGTCATGGATTTCCCCAGATTTAGTGAGGGCAGAGAACTCAGACCAAGCGTGATCCTCCTGGAGAAGGAAATGGCAACCCACTCCAGTACTTTTGCCAAGAAAACCCCATGGAAAGTACCAAAAGGCTAAAAGATATGACGCCGGAAGATGAGCCCCTCAGGTCGGAAGGTGTCCAATATGCTACTGAGGAAGAGCAGAGGGCAAGTACAAGTAACCCCAGAAAGAGTGAAGCGGCTGGGCCACAGCCGAAAGGACGCTCAGTTGTGGATGTGTCTGATGGTGAAAGGAAAGTCCGATGCTGCAAAGAACAATACTACATAGGAACCTGGAATGTAAGATCTATGAATCAAGGTAAGCTTGACGTGGTCAAAAATGAGATGGCAAGACTGAACATCGATATCTTAGGAATCAGTGAACTAAAGTGGACAGGAATGGGCGAATCTAACTCAGAAGACCATTATATCTACTACTGTGGCCAGGAATCTCGTAGAAAAAATGGTGTGGCCTTTATAGTCAACAAGAGAGTGCAAAAGTCAGTACTGGGATACAATCTCAAAAATGACAGAATGATTTCTGTCCGATTCCAAGGCAAACCATTCAACATCACAGTAATCCAAGTCTATGCCCCAACCACTGATGCAGAAGAGGCTGAAGTGGACCGGTTCTATGAAGACCTACAACACCTCATAGAACTAACACCAAAAAATGATGTCCTCATCATCATAGGGGACTGGAATGCTAAAGTAGGAAGTCAAAAGGTAACCGGAATAACAGACAAGTTTGGCCTTGGAAAGCAAAATGAAGCAGGGCAAAGGTTAACAGAGTTTTGTCAAGAGAACACACTGGTCATAGCGAACACCCTTTTCCAACAACCTAAGAGGCGACTCTACACATGGACATCACCAGATGGGCAACACCGAAATCAGATTGACTATATAATTTGCAGTCAAAGATGGAGAAGCTCTATCCAGTCAGTAAAAACAAGACCTGGAGCTGACTGTGGTTCAGATCATGAGCTACTCATTGCAAAATTCAGACTTAAACTGAAGAAAATTGGGAAAACCACGAGGCCATTCAGGTTTGACCTAGATCGCATCCCTGATGAATATACAGTAGAGGTGAAGAATAGATTCAAGGGTCTGGATTTGATAGATAGAGTGCCTGAAGAACTATGGACAGAGGTTCGTGACATCGTACAGGAGGCAGCAATCACCACCATACCAAAGAAAAAGAAATGCAAGAAAGCAAAATGGCTTTCTGATGAGGCTTTACAAATAGCAGAGGAAAGAAGGAAAGCGAAAGGCAAAGGCGAAAAGGAAAGATTTACCCAACTGAACGCAGATTTCCAGAGAACAGCAAGGAGAGATAAGGAGGCCTTCCTGAATGAACAGTGCAAAGTAATAGAAGAAAACAATAGAATGGGAAGGACTAGAGATCTCTTCAAGAAAATTGGAGAAATCAAGGGAGCGTTCCATGCAAAGCTGGCCATGATAAAGGACAAAAACGGTAGGGACCTAACAGAAGCAGAAGAGATTAGGAAAAGATGGCAAGAATACACAGAAGAACTATACAAGAAAGACCTCAATGTCCTTGACAAACACGACGGTATAATCACTGACCTTGAGCCAGACATCCTGGAATGTGAAGTTAAATGGGCCTTAGAAAGCATTGCTAACAACAAAGCTAGTGGAGGTGATGGTATTCCAGCTGAGCTATTCAAAGTCTTAGAAGATGATGCTGTTAAAGTGCTGCACTCCATTTGCCAGCAAATTTGGAAAACGCAACAGTGGCCACAGGATTGGAAAAGATCAGTATACATTCCAATCCCAAAGAAGGGCAATGCCAAGGAATGTTCAAACTATCGCACAATTGCACTCATATCACACGCTAGCAAGGTCATGCTCAAGATCCTACAAGCTAGGCTTCAACAGTACGTGGATAGAGAACTACCAGAAGTACAAGCTGGGTTTCGAAGAGGTAGAGGAACGAGAGATCATATTGCCAACATTCGCTGGATTATGGAGAAAGCAAGAGAGTACCAGAAAAATATCTACTTCTGCTTCATTGACTATGCTAAAGCCTTTGACTGTGTGGATCACAACAAACTATGGCAGGTCCTTAAAGAGATGGGAGTACCAGACCACCTCACATGTCTCTTGAGAAACCTGTATAAGGGTCAAGAAGCAACAGTTAGAACCGGATATGGAACAACTGATTGGTTTAGCATAGGAAAAGGAGTACGACAAGGATGTATACTGTCACCTTGCTTATTTAATATATATGCAGAGTACATCATGCGAAATGCTGGCCTGGATGAATCACAAGCGGGAATTAAGATTGCTGGGGAAAAGATCAACAACCTCAGATATGCAGACGATACCACTCTGATGGCAGAAAGTGAAGAGGACCTCAAGAGCCTCTTGCTCAGGGTAAAAGAGGAGAGCGCAAAAGTGGGCTTGAAGCTCAACATCAACAAAACTAAGATCATGGCATCCGGTCCCATCACTCCTTGGCAAATAGAAGGGGAAGTCGTGGAAGTAGTGACAGACTTCACGTTCCTGGGATCCCAAATCACCGCAGACTGTGACTGCAGCCATGAAATTAAAAGACGCCTGCTACTTGGGAGGAAAGCGATGGCGAACCTAAACAGCATGATAAAAAGTAGAGACATCACCATGCCAACAAAAATCCGCATGGTCAAAGCAATGGTATTCCCAGTAGTCATGTATGGCTGCGAGAGTTGGACTATAAGGAAGGCCGAGCGCCGAAGAATAGATTCTTTTGAGCTATGGTGCTGGAGAAGACTCTTGAGAGTCCCTTGGACTGCAAGAAGAACAAATCAGTCAATCCTAAAAGAAATCAACCCTGACTGTTCCCTGGAAGGCCAGATAATGAAACTGAAGCTCAAATACTTTGGCCACCAAATGAGAAGGGAGCACTCACTGGAGAAGACCCTGATGCTGGGAAAGATTGAAGGTCAAAGAAGACGGGGACGGCAAAGGATGAGATGGTTAGACAGTGTCATCGAGGCAACGAACATGAAACTGAGCAAACTTCAGAGGACAGCGGAAGACAGGAGGGCCTGGCGGGATCTAGTCCATGGGGTCGCGAAGAGTCGGACTCGACTGTGCGACTGAACAACAACAACAACAAAGTGAGGGCAAAGTCTGCTTAAGGATGTGCCAAGGTAACCAAAGTAAGAATAGAGCAGGGGTCAGGGTGAATGTCAATGCCACAAATCTCATCTTTCGCAACCACTTCATTCCTTCCAGGTCTGGCCCTCAGCTTCCAAGTAATTCCAGCTGTTATATGATATCTTTTTGGAAGAATACAGTAAGGCATCAGAGATGACATTTTAGAAACAAGGTGGTAGAGCAAACACTGAACAAGTTTACTTATATAACAGATGTGGATATGCCTAAACATACTTTTAATGCTTATTTTCTTTATAGACCACCAGACATCACCCTGAGGATTCCCCCCTCCTGATAAACAGTTCTGTTTAGGAAGTTCAGAACACAGCCTAAAGGCACCAGAATGCGGCAGTGCATCTATTCCATAAATAAATAAGCTACACATCTGGAAGAAGCAAAACTGTGAGGATTTAGGGAAGACATTTCTTTGCAGCTGGCGTGTTTTGGTCAATTTCCTCTCTGGATTTCATGCCAATTTCCAGGCCTCTAGCTTTCAGCTAATAAATTCATAACTGGCAAGATCCCACTTAGGGGAAGGAAGAGAACAAACAGGGCCTCACATTTGCTGCCTGTGGCTATTTAGAACACCATCGAAGCTGATTGCCGGTACTGGGAAGGCTGCCTGTAGGTGTTCATCTATGTATTTCTTTTCCCCTTATAATTGCAATGTGGGGTTCAGAGAGAGAGAGAGTCAAAGTAACATCTGTTTAAATTACTCTGCCCCCTTAAAAACGCCACTAAATCATCACCAACACGTTTTCTTGGTCAAGGAAAACCTGCTTAAGTTAAAAGGAAATATCTTCTGGAAAATGCCAGTCTAAAATGAAGACGGTCTTCTGCCCTTCTGTCCAGTTTATGTGAACACACAGGTTAAGAGGAATACAGCCAAAAGCTGTTGTTTGAACCACTTTCAACATGCCAGACCTTAATTTTCCCTTCCCTGAGAAAGAACCAAGCAAAATCAATAGCCAGCAAGCCTGTATCTGAAAGGATGGAGCCAATTCACTATACTAAAACCAGTGGGCGTCTCCAAAACCTTGCAACATAATCTCTGCAAAAACAAATAAATCAATTAATTAAATCCTTTAGAAGTGAATACTGCACGAGCAATTAAATGCAACTCTGAACAGTATTAAAAGTCCATGCATTTTAATACTCTACATCCATGGTAAAATACAAACTTTTGCAATACATATAGAGTAGCGTTACCTTTGCTATCTGGGACACAGGTGTGCATTATAATTGGAGGCACATTATTTTGACTCAAAAAGAGCCGGTGTGGTATAGTAGCTAGAGTATCAGACCAGTATCTGGAAAACCCAGGTTCAAATCCCCACTTTGCCAAGCAAGCCGGCTGCATCATCTAGGGCCAGCTATACATTTTCAGCCTAACCTACCCCATGGCATTGTTGTGAGGATAACATGGAGTAGGAGAGAACTGTGTCTGCCACTTTCAGTCCCTGCTGTGGAGAAAGGGAGGTTTAAATACAGTAAATAAATAAATATACAGAGGGTTGGGCCCACTGGTAAAAAAAGGGTGGAGTGGGCCCTGTTTGACCATCTAAAAGGTTATGCTGGAGATCATGGAACCTGCATGGACAAAAGCCATGTGGGACTGTGGCTGTAATAAGGAAGGGAATTGGGTGAGAATGAGTGAAAAAGCTAGCTGGATCCAACCCGTTTTCTCTTTGCACCCAGAACAAAGGATAAGCTTTCTTCTTTCAGCATTGTGAAAGCCCACCAAAGATATTTGCTGCGGTCACACACACTAAATAATCCACTTTCACTCCACTTTCAGTGCACTTTCCAACTGGATTTTGCCAGTTCACGCAGTAAAATCCAGTTGGCAAGTACACTGAAAGTGGATTATTTCGTGTGTGTGACTGCAGCCTTTGAGTGTTATCAAGTAAGGGATGCATGCAATCTGGTGTTTTAATTTTTTATGCATACTTCAGTCTTTCTTGTGGTAGAGGTGAGTCACTGCATGCAGTTTGGAAACCGATGTTCTGCAGAAATAAATGAGGTAGATTAAAGCACGGAGCGCACAGATTTTCCAGAACATTAGTGGGCTTCCTAAATTACCCCTCCCCCAAATGATGAGCTTGATAAAGGGGGGGGGGACACCTTGAGGTAAATACAGGCAATAATACTGAAAACCTCTATAGGAATTAGTGGTGAGAGATCTGGCTTCGGCAGTGTAGCTAAACTATACTGAAGTTTAAAAAGCTTGTCAGCACAGAAGGCTTAGGAAGTCATGAGAATGTATATTCTTGGCAGGATGGTGGCTGAGGAGAGAACGGAGTACGCTGAACTGTCAACATGTTGGTCAACTGATATGTTGTGGGTGAGAAAGCTCTGTGTGCGTCAGAGTGGAATGTGAATGAAATGTGTAAGTATGGGCACTCTGTGAATACATTAAGAGATGACGCCTGTCCCTTTACACTGTCAGAGACGCTATGTGCTGCTGCTGGGCCTCCTGTCCTGTTGTTCCACTGGTGTCTTTCCCCTATAGCAAGCAGGGGCTTCATTTTTGCCCACAGCAATAAATTGCCTATGGTTCTGCTTGTGTAGGAGTGTATCGGTGGATGAGCCTCCCCCCCCCCCGGCTTTTCAGCCCTTGCTCAGTTCAAAAAAATCACTCCTCTTCAAAATTAATTTGGGAAGCCATACTGATGTTTAATCCATTTACAATGCAGTTTCAGGAACATAAAAACGTAAAAGCCCTGCAGGATCAGACCAATGGTCCATCTAGTCCAGCATCCTGTCGTGCACAGTGGCCAACCAGTTCCTCTGGATGGCCAACAACAGGGCACAGAGGCCAAGGCCTTTCCCCTGCTGTTGCCTCCTGGCTCTGGGATTCAGAGGATCTCTCTGAATGTGGAGGTTCCCGTCAGTCACCGTGTCTAGTACCCACTGAGACTTATCCTCCATGAATCTATCTAATCCCCCTTTAAAGCTGTTTATTCCTGTGGCCATCACTACATCCTCTGGCAGCAAATTCCACATTGTAATTACTCTCTGTGTAAAGGAGTATTTCCTTTTGTCCATCCTGAACCTACTGCCCATCAGCTGCATTGGATGCCCTTGAGTTCTAGTGTTTTGGGAGAGGGACATGCATGCATAATCTTATAAACCTCTATCATGTTCCCCCTTAGCTGTCTCTTTTCTAAATTGAAAAGTCCTAAGCAGAGTTACACCCTTCAAAGTCCCTTAAAGTCAATGGGCTTAGCAGAGTGCAAATCTATTTAGGATCACGCTGTTAAAGATCTACTTTTCCTGTCTGGGTTGGTTGGTGTTTCTCTCTCTCTCTCTCTCTCTCTCTCTCTCTCTCTCTCTCTCTCTCGATAAGGTTTTGTAGGTTAAAATGAAACCTGCTTCTTCAGATGCAACAGTGGGAAAGCTTTGTTATCAGACTTACCAGGCAGTTGGCAGAATTTTTTAAATTAGCCTGAAAACCAGTCTGATGCTTGCAATGTACTTTAAATAACTGTTTAGAATTATTTTCTGACTGAGGCCTTTAAGCCCTGCAGCATGATTTGATTTGCCCAAGACCCTAGGAAGACAAAAACTGTTTTTCAGAAGATGTCTGATCTTGCCCTGCCTCCCCCCAAGCTTCTAAAACCAATAATTATGTCTGGGATGCTGGTGTCATTAAGCAGTGCTGGGTTAGCATCCTGCCTCTTGCTTTGATCAGGAGGATTGACAGAGGTGTTTGCATCTTTTCAGCATTTTTCTATACCTCTTCAGGAGTCTTGACTTGCATGTTAAAAACTATTCATATCCATCCATGTCAGGTATTGATTTATTAAACAGCCACTGCCAGTTTCTAATGCCACAGCAACAGTGCATCACACAAACAGTCTAAAATTTATTGCGGTGCTTGGAATCTTCCAACTGCCCCTCAGGAGGAATTCAGAACAGGTTGTCATGCTTTATTTAAGCACAATTCCACACTAAATGCAGCGTTTGCCGTTTCTTCTTCGCAATTTGTTATGTAGATTACAGACATATTCACTGCTAGCAGAAGAGCTCTATCTGGGCAGAACAGCTGGTGTATTTTACTGCACAATCAATATAGTTGTTCAAGAAAAAAACATCCCACACAATCTCTCAGATTATGAATGAAATCTAATTTTTCTCTTCCTCTATGGAGATGCGATCTTGCTATTCATTTACACTTCTGAAGTGATTGTACTTCTAGCAAAAGGAAAACATTTTGTGCAGATCTTTTTAAAAGACAGGATTAATTTGAAATCTTTGATGTACAGTCCACCACTTTTCATCTGCTACCAGAAAATATGCACCGGAGTACAAAGTTGGAGCTTTACGATCACAGAACCAAAATAAGAAATTAATTTCTTTACTACTCCTCTTCCAACTATCACTGTTAGCGTGGTATTTGTGCAGAACAGCTTTACTACACTGGTCACCTTTCAGTTTATGACACATTGCATGTCATTGTACCATGCAGTGGCCTCTGCCCTCTCCTGGACCCACCCCCGAAGTCTCCAGGTATTTTCCAACCCAGACCTGGCAACCCTACATTTTCTTCAGGCGAACTGATCTCTGTCGCCTGGAGATCAGTTGTAATCCCAGGAGATCTCCAGCTACCACCGGGAGTTTGGTAGCCCTAATGACAGGGCACCAGAGGCTTAGCAAACTTGCCAAGAACAAAGGGGTCAGGAAGACGTTTTCTGTGATCCATCATCATTTCTGTGATTGTTAACAGGGGAAAGCTGTAACAGGAAGAGCACATAAAAGGTTCTTGGATTTGCACTGCCAGCATGCAATCTGCATTAAATGCAAATCAGGCTGAATACGGCAAACTTTGGAAAGATCTTTCTCTACATAAGACAGTGGAGAGCTACCGCTGATCAGAGTACTTAGTTCGTTGGATCAGTGGACTAACTTGGTACAAGATCACTTCACAGAATAACCGATTACAATTTTTTAAAAAATGCACACAGCAGAGCATGGGGATGCCAGCCTCCAGGGGAGACCTGGGGATCCCCCGGATTTACAGCTCATCTCCAGACTACAAAGATCAGATCCCCTGGAAAAAATAAATGATCTGGAGGGTGGGCTCTGTGGTATTGTATCCCACTGGGGTCCCTGTCCTCCCCAGGGTCCATTCCCAAATCTCCAGGGGTTTCCCAACTTGGATCTGGCCACCCCTCCCCCTCCATCCCCCTTCCGGAGGATGGGGGGACCTGGCAACGCTAGCAGTAGTAAGAATCAGTAAAACCATTACCTGTTCTTCTATAAAACAACAATAGTCAAATAACAGTGCCATCTTAAGCAGGCCAAGTCAGAATCCTAATTAAGTCTCTTCAATGGGGTTTACTCCCAGAATAGTCTTATTTGGACTGCACCGTAAAACTAGTCAACGTAGCCAAGTTAGGGCTGCCAAGTGGGGGCGGGTGGCGGGTAAACCCCCGCTTTGGAGGCCCGATTTCCGCCGCCATGGAATTGGGCCCTGGGGGTTTTTCCCTTGTATGGCTGTGGCCCTGCCCCCAGCGTGCCTGGCGCCTCCCGTCACTTCCGGCCGGGAGCTCCCCACTCCCGGCGAAGATGCACTTGGCAACCCTAAGCCAAGTAGAGCCTTGGTTCATGCAAGAACCTGACTGTGCAACTTGGACATGGATGCTTTCAGAGCACTGTAAAAGCATGAGGCTGCTCAGTGATACCATCACTGGCCTATGCTGGACACTGCTAGCCACTCAACAGCTGTCCACACAAGCACAGTGTTGCAGCAGCAGCCCCAGTGCCTGCATCGCTGCATCCTGACCTCCTCTGATAAAAGCACTTGGATCCCTTCTGCAGATTCAGGTGGCAGAAACTGGTCGTCTTCCAGCAAACATCCATATAAGCCACCTCTGCTTTGCAACTGTCACTGGCACTACCCTATTTTGGGTTGGGGCTTTTTGCAATTTTGCAGACCAGCCACCTAATTTCCCAGACAGGAATCGAATGCACCTAGCGGAGACTTTATTTTAAAATGTATACCCTGCCAACATGACACCCAAGAGTTCTCAAGGAGGCTAACAGTATTCGGCAAATGACAACAAAAAAGACAAATGGCAATATGAAACAACATATCAAGCCCCGACGCGGATAGCCCAGGCAAGTCTGATCTTGTCAGATCTCAGAAGCTAAGCAAGTCCGACTCTGGCAAGTATTTGGATTATTTATTTATTTATTTATTTCATTTATACCCCGCCCTCCCCGCACGCAGGCTCAGGGCGGCTTACATAGGCACAACAGTGCAATAAAACACAACACGATTAAAACACTTTAGGCACCCAAGGTGCGATAAAATTACACAATTAACCACTTAAAACACAATTCAATCTTACAGGATGCATCGGTAATTAAAATACTCACTCATTATTATATATCACCGTGAGGTCAGAAGAAAGGGGGGCATGCCATCGGCCGAGATGTTCCGGATGGCTAATCAGCCCACCCCGACAGCACTGCTCTGCAGTATACGATGGTGGTAATAGTGGTGGCGGCGGCTCCTACTCAAAAGCCTGGCGGAAGAGCTCCGTCTTGCAGGCCCTGCGGAACTGTAAAAGGTCCCGCAGGGCCCTGATCTCCTCCGGGAGCTCATTCCACCAGGTAGGAGCCGCCACCGAAAAGGACCTGGCCCTTGTGGCAGCAAGCCTGGCCTCTTTAGGTCCCGGGGTCACTAGGTGGTGTTGTGACCCCGACCGAAGTGCTCTTTGGGGCCTCCAAGGAATACCAGGGAGACCTCCAAGGAATGGGAGGCCTCCAAGGAATACCAGGGCCGGGAGGCAGAGGCAGGCTATCAAGCTACTTCTCTGAACGTCCTCCATGCCCCAGTAGGAGTCGCCAGAGGTCGTCATGACTTCCAGGCATGGGGCACACACACACACATACACACACACACACAATGCAAAAATACCAAAAAAGGAACAACATATCAAGTAGAGTACACGCTAGCAGCAATAGAACAAACTTTTTAAAAAATGCTGTCTAACAAATTTAAAAAATAAACCTAGATATAGCTCAGCTCTACTCCATAAAGTCTTCCCAATTCTCAGAGGCTGATGAAACAAATCTTTTGAGTGAACAGTCAGGTTTCTCCTCCAAGACGCTCAGAGTATTTTATTTTTATTTATTTACATTATTTATAGTACGCCTGTCTCACATGGACTCAAAGCACAGGCATTAAAATGTATTAAAATGAGAACTGTAAGTTTTTTAGCAGCAGAATCTTCTGAATTTTTGTGCCATAATAACATACAAAGGCCTGGCAGATTAATATATACTGAGGAGAAGCACAGGTACATAAGCACCAAAAGAACAAAAACAGCTTTTTGTGGCTGAGCATCAGTTTTAAAAAAATCAACATCATCTGCTTTTGTCCTAGCAAGAGAAATATGGAAGTCTTCTCCAAATGTGCTGGTGTTCTGGCCAGGAACTGCACAGTTCGACCAGCTGACTTCTTAGAATTTATTTATTTTTTTTAAAAGAGAGATACATAAAAATGCTTTTTCAAAGTACACTCTAACTTTTACAGGCTGGAGTCCAGCATTTTTTTTTTTTTTTAAGTGAGCACCAGGAACCCTCTTTAATCAATAGCAGATCCTGGCTGCATGCGCTGAAGCTTGTGTCAGTTAAGGGACATCATTACCAGTCAGGAAGGGGAATATATGAGGGCAAAGGGGATACTAAAGAAAGGACGTGTCCTTTCCAAGAACATTAAGAAGATTTTTCCTTGGGGGAAGAAACAACTGCTGGTGCTTCTTTCACAGTGATTATTTGCTTAGCTGTGTGATGTGATCACTGGGTCAAAGTAACACTTAGGTTTGGTGTGCAGAAGTAATACTACTAATCGCTTAAAAGTGATTAAGAGAGAAAGGACCACGGACTCATCCCCTTCCCCTTTCTCCTTCACCTCTCCAGCACCCTTTCTCCCCCCTTCCCAGGACAGCTTTAGTTATGGCTCAGTGAGACTGCGGTAGCAAAGTAAAGGCTCCAGGGCTGAGAGAGACAGCTTGCTTGGCTGAGGGCAGGGTTCCCCAATCTTGTTGAATCTGCAGGCGCTTTTAGAAGTTTGAGAACAGAGACTGGGTGCCCCCACAAAAATGGCTGCTACAGATGGCAGGAGCCAATCAGAAAGTGGCTACAGGGACCTGGTACAGGGACCAATCAGAATGTTGGGAAGTTACAAGCCAAGCATTATCCTGCTATGCAGTCAATTGTTTCTGGGGTAGGGATGCCAGGTCCATTGGGAACAACAGTGGCGGGATATGGGGGGGGGGATCCCAGGAGCCGGAAGCATTGTCGCGTGATGTACGCATGGCACCCAGAACTGACATAGGCACATCTGGGGTGACACTCTGGTCTTTGGGCAAAACTCTATGGTAAAATCAGCCTCAAACCATAGAGTTTTGCCCCAAAACCAAAGTGTCACCCCCAGTGTTGTGTTTATTTCCGGTTACATCCCTTTGGGGAGGGGGATTTCCTCCTGCTGGCCAGCTGGCCAGAGGCAGGCAGGACCCCACAAAACCAGGAGATCCCCCACCCCCAACTGGGGAACGACAACCCTATTCTGGGATCTGCTGCTCCACTGAGGTGGAGGCAAGTCAGGATTGGTTCTTTGCTTTGTAGAGAAGCAAATGGGCATCAGGAAATCCACAGAAGCCGCACAGAACCACTGCCTCAGTGCATCTGCTGAATGATTAAAACGCACCACTGATTTCCATTAAAAATCCCATCTCTCTTCATATAGGACCAAAGTCTCAAGGGCATTTCTCACACCTCTTTACATAGACATAAAAATTAAGTGTGAGGTATTCAGAGATCATGTATAGCATATATTTAAGAGCACTGCCTTCAGTGAGCTTGGAAGGAGCAACTCTGCTTGGGATAGCACTGTAAGAGCCTTAGGTAAACCCCAGAGTCGTCAAAGAAATTAACTGATTACAAAAGAGATATCTGAAGAAGAGGTTTTCCATCAACACGGGAGGATAATCAGATCTGCTGATAACTTGTATAGGATACAGGGTTGCCAAGTCCGGCGTTGTGCCGCAGCGGGGGACTCCCAGCTTGCGGCTGGAGCGCGCGCGCCACCCAGAAGTGACGTGACGACGCCAGGCAACCTGGGGGCGGGGCCACGACTATCCAAGGGAAAACCATAGAATTTTCCCTCGGATGACCGTGGCCCTGCCCCCAGCGTGCCCGGCGTGGTCGTGTCACTTCCTGGTGACGTGCACGTCGGGGTGGGGCTCTCCCCGGGGCCCAATCCGCCGGCAACGGGAATGGGCCTCTGGGGCGGGGTTTTCCCCGCCCTCCGGGGGGACTTGGCAAGCCTAATAGGATATGATATCTCGAATATGTACCTGATGTATCATATTTGTAATTGACGTTTTCCCTTGGCAATTGTTAATGCCCACTACCATTTTTGGGGAGGGAAGGTGGCACAGCATAGCCTGATCTCATCAAATCTCCAAAGCTAAGCAGGGTGAGATGCCACCAAGGATGGTGGATGAGAAGCCACCAAGGAAGACCCTGCAGAGGAAGACAATGGAAAACCACCTCTGCTTCTCACTTCCCTTGAAAGCCCCTTGCTAGGGTTGCCATAAATCAGTGGTGTATTTTAAGCATTTGTGGGGCTTTGGATTTATTAGTGCTGTTCCTTGCATTTTGTGATGGCTAAGATCTCGCTGCCTTGACCTGGATAGCCCTGGATAGCCCGATCTCATCAGATCTCGGAAGCTAAGTATGGCTGGCCCTGGCTAATATTTGGATGGGAAACCTCTAAGGCTGTCCAGGGTTGTAGTGCAGAGCTGAGCAAT
The DNA here is from genome assembly GCF_001447785.1 of Gekko japonicus. Taxonomy (NCBI): domain Eukaryota; kingdom Metazoa; phylum Chordata; class Lepidosauria; order Squamata; family Gekkonidae; genus Gekko; species Gekko japonicus. The sequence continues at coordinate 1,628,682 of NW_015174846.1, forward strand.
GGCAAACTACCTCTGAATGCCTCTTACCTTGAAAACCCCAGAAGGTCGCCATAAGTCAGCTGTCACCTGATGGCACTTTGGTGTAGTGGTTAAGCCAGTTTGGTGTAGTGGTTAAGTGCACGGACTGTAATCTAGGAGAACCGGGTTTGATTCCCCACTCCTCTACTTGCAGCTGCTGGATGACCTTGGGCAAGCCATAGTTCCTTCTGTCAGAGTTGTTCTTTCAAAGACAGTTCTCTCAGAGCTCTCTCAACCCCACCTACCTTACAGGGTGTCTGTTGTGGGGAGGGAAAGGGAAAGGAGTTTGTAAGCCGCTCTGAGACTCTGAGTGAAGGGCGGGGTATAAATCCAATCTTTTTTTTTTCTTCTTCTTCTACAAAGATCTTGGCATGGTGGTGCATGCCCCAGTAACATCTAGATTGGATTACTGCACTGTGGTCTGCATGGGGCTGCCCTTGAAGATTGTCTGGAAGCTACATTGGTACAGAATGCTGAGGCCAGAATTAGGGCTGCCATTCCTCCAACGTGGGCAGGGGGTTGCCTGCTATTGGCCCCCCAGATCCCCGCCCCCAAAGCGCCCTGTTTGTGGCAGTGTGCCCGGCACAACAACGTCACCCAGAGGTGACGTCATTGCGCCGGGCACGTTACGGGGGGGGGGGGGGGCGGCGGTCGATCATTTAAGGAAAAACTCTATGGTTTTTCCTTAAATGATAGAATGTCCCCCACAATGTGCCCTGTGTGATGATGTCACTTCTGAGGAACTCCAGGCCAAGGACCGGGACCCCCCAGCGGAGGCCAGGTAAGACCCAGCAACCCTAGCTGGAATGTTTGCTGGAGCGGGTCATAGGGACCCTATCACTCCAGTTTTGTTCCATCTTCAGTGGCTCCCAATTTGTTTCCAGGCTTATTCTAGGTGATGGTATTGACCTTAAAGTCCGAAACAGCTTGCTGCCAGTATACTTGGTCATCTTTCAAGGCCCCTGCTTGGGAGGCCCTGCCATCTGAGGCTAGACAGGTGGTATTCCAAGAAAGGGCCTTCTCAGTTGTGGTGCCAAAATTTTGGAACTCCATCACCAGGAAGATATGTCTGTCTCCCCTCTGTCTGTTGTCTTTTGCTAGCAGGTAAAGTCTTTTCTGTACTGTTTGGAATGCCCTCAGTAACTGTAATTAAGTCTTCTCTTGGGTTTTGATTTTATGTATTTATGTTATTTTTGAATTATTTTACATATACATCATTTTAATTGTTGTTTTATTGTTTTGGTGTTCATTGCCTTGGGGACCCTACTTGGGTAGAAAGGCAGTACAGCAATGTCTTAAATAAATTAATAAGGGTATGCCATGAATTCGTGCACTAAATGAGACTTGAACCAAGTCCTTCCAGTTCCCTGCATGGGCCTGAAGTATATTCCAGAATCCACTGACATAATCCATACAGAAGAAGAGGAGGAGGAGGAGGAGGAGGAGATTGGATTTATACCCTGCTTCTCCCTGCCAAAAGGAGTCTCAGAGCTGTTTATAATCACCTTTCCTTTCCCCTCCACACAACAGACACCCTGTGTGGTAGGTGGGGCTGAGAGAGCTCTTTCAAGAACTGCTCATAAGAGAACAGCTCTGAATGAACTTGTAAATGACCCAAGGTCACACCCGCAGCTGCATGTGGAGGCGTGGAGAATCAACCCCAGTTCTCCCAGATTAGAGTCCGCGCTCCTAACGACTACACTAAACTGGCTCCCAACTGACTCTAGTGTTCGCAGAGCTGAACACATCCTTTTCACCAAAGCTGACCTGGTGATGATGCTCATCCCTGTTCTCCCCCCCCCTCCATTTTATCTTTACGACAGCCTTGTGAGGTAGGATAGACTGAAAATGACTGGTCCAAGTTCACCTAGTGGCTGAGTGAAGATCTGGTTCCAGTTATCCCTGTTCCTAGTTCTACACTGTGACAACTATCTCACTTCTTCCCTTTATTCTCCCATGCTTTATTTTTCTTTCATTAGGACCCCCCCCCAACGATACAAAAAAGTGAGATGATGAGTTACAATCTACCTTTTACCTGTATTGAATGCAATACTATGTGGCTTCAAAGCCAGGGGTGGCACAATGCAAGCTATCCAGTATTTTGTAAAATGGGAAGAGCTCCTTTTTAGGCATTTCTCCTTTAAAATTTTGCTCCTCAGTGCTTTGCACTGGTGCCTTTCTAGCCGAAATTTTAAGCTCTCGTTCTTTCATGCTCTTTATTTAGTAGGTGTTTGTAAGATTATTCGTATTTGGGGCCCTGACAGTCTGCATTATATCTTTATATATATATA
>NW_015174846.1:1631055-1631303 GCF_001447785.1 Gekko japonicus
ATATATATATATTCCCCCCATTCATAACTAGCGTTCTTTGAGCTGGCAAGAAAGTTGTTGCTCGGGTAACGGAATAATAATCCATTGTTGTCCTTTGACTGTGCCCACCTGCTTCGTTTATGTTTAGTTTAATTACAATCTGTTCAGTGCCATTTTGTGCAGATGCCGCACGAGTGAATTGTTTGGGTCTGTTATTCTAGCACTAATAAAAAAACCCCAGCACATGAGGTGGGGGGAAATACAAGAGC
>NW_015174846.1:1631598-1671040 GCF_001447785.1 Gekko japonicus
GGTTTTCTGGGCATGGAAGAATAAGTATTGAATACAGGCATGGTATTTTTCTTCCTGCTATTGAAGATGTACCTTTTAAAACAAAATGAACCCTCTCCCGCAACTCTACTGTTGAACTTCACCCCTTGCCTTTTAGTAATATGCAGGGCTTTTTTTGTAGATAAAGTCCAGCAGGAACTCATTAGCATAATAGGCCACACCCAACAACAGAAACTCATTAGCATATTAGGCCATACCCCTGACAGCACAGCTTATTGGCATATTAGGCCACACCGAAGTGTGCCGTTCCTGTGCGTTCCTGCTCAAAAATAGCCCTGGATATGACAACTCTCACATTGTGCGTATATCTTCTTTTCTTCTATGATCAGTCAGTGAATAATCAGCACTCTGTATTACGGAGGTTGAGTTCTATCTGGGGGGTCAGTCTCAGAAGACAGTGCTGGGGGATTCCTGCTCTGCCCTATGGCCATTGACCTGTGGGGTGCCGCAGGGTTCCATCTTATCCCCCATGCATATGAAGCCACTGGGAGAGTTCATCAGGAAGTATAGGCTGCAGTGTCACCAATATGCAGATGATAACCAGATCGGCCTTTCTTTCCCACCTAATTTTGAAGATGCAATTGATGTTCTGAACCCGTGCTTGGAGTCAGTAATGGGCTGGATGAGGTTGAAACAGCTGATAACTTAATCCTGACAAGACACAGATTCTCTGAGTTAGTAAAAAGGCAGTAAAAATCCCCTGTTTTGGATGGGGTTATACTCCATTTGAAAAGTCAGGTTCACAGCTTGGGAATGCTGCTTGACTCTCAATCACCCTAGAAAGCCAGGTGGCTGGTGTGACTCTGAGTGTGTTTACTGAGCTCTGGCTGATGTGTCAGGTGCATCTGGACTGAACACCCCTGAAGAGTGTTCAGAAGCTGCAGCTAGTGCAGAATGCCATGGCTAGACTGCTGCTTGGCACCATTATCAGGAGCATATGTCCTCAGTACTACAGCAATTACACTGGTTATCAATCCACTCTTGAGGCCTGGTTTTGTCCTTTAAAACTCTACGCGGCTTGGGCCTGGGGTATCTGAAGGACTGACCTCTCCCATACCTTCCTGCCTGGGAATTAAGATCACAGGGAGGGGTCCTCCTGACCATCCCACCAATCAAAGACACTCATTTGGTGGGTACACAAGAGAGATTTTTATCTGGGCGGCCTCACAGTTGTGGAACAACCTCTTCAGGGAGGTGTGCCTGGCCCCCTCATGGTAAATCTTCAGGAGGCAGCTGAAGACAGTTTTATTTAGGGCTGTGTTTTGACTGAGTTAGTTTTTATTACAGGCATCCCTAACTGTAGTTTTTAAATTGTGGCTTTTATGGGTTTTATAAGTGTTTTTATTGTATTGTAAGCTGCCTTGAGTTCCACAAGGGGAAAAGGTAGCTAATAAATAAATAGCAATAGTAGATTTATCTATTTTATTTACAGATAGGGTTGCCAAGTCCATCTTCCACCCCCAGCAGGGGACTTTGGGGGCATTCCTTGAGGGGGCAGGGCATCCCCAACGTGATGACATCATGTTGGGGACATCCGCCACACACCCCCACCCACCCGCGTGCCGGATCTCCAGAAACGGCAGTTCCCTGCACTAAAAGTAGCCGGCAGCTGGTGTTTCCCCTTTAAGAGCAGCTGCGTTTCCCTTTTAAGAATGAAGCTGGCTTTTCCCTGCAAGCTTGCGGAGTTCGTGCTTGGGATGAAACACGGCTTGCAAACCCTTAAAGAGAGAGAGATGGGTGGCTGTGGGTGTTGGGGGTGGGGCTTCCCTCGCCGGCCACCCGGCCTTGGGGCGGGGGGGGGTAGAACCCCCCCCAAAATGGGGGGCCCCTGGCAAACCGGGGGGGGGGGTTGGCAACCCTATTTACAGACTGTAAACCCCATCTTTCTGCCCTGATCGGGGCCACCACGATGGTTAACAGATTAAAAACACATCTTAAAAATTATTAAAATCAAACAAAAATACATCATGGAAACAATTAAAATCAAATTAAAAGATGCACACAGGACAATAAAATACAGATACATAAAAATAATAATTAAAAACAGGACAGGAAGGATCACTGTGGGTATGCCAAACAAAACAAAATAATCTTTCCCCACTGGAGGAACTTGGCAACAGAAGGAGACAGATGAATCGCCCTGGGGAGAAAGTTCCAGAGTCTTGGTGCCTCTACTGTGAAGGCCTCCTTCTGGGTTGCCATTTGCCTCATCTCAGAAGGCGGGGGCACCCAAAACAGGGCCCCAGAAGATGACTGTAGTGCGCGGTTCGTTCATAAGGGAGTATGCGGTCCTTCAGGTATGCTGGTTCCAAGCCATTTAGTGCTTTAATAGTCAACACTAGCATCCTGAATTATGCCCAAAAGACTGAAGTGCAGAAGTAAAGAGCCAGTGTGGTATAGTGGTTAGTGGTCAGACAAATCAACTAGGGCCCCAGTCACACGGGCCGGATAACGCGGGGGGGGGGGAGGCGTGGCTATTTGCGCCACCGCAATTTAACGCGCCGTAACGCGATACCACACGTTGGTGGCATGCCACGGTACCTTCCCTCCCCGTCAACGAGGGGCCGGAGGGAAAAGCGGCGTGACAGCGCGATCACACCGACGCATTCCGGAGGCAGCCGGTGGCAAACTGGTTGCTACTACCTTCGGCCAGGTATTTTTTAACTCTGCATTTTCAGCGGTATGCTACGGGTTGGCCACGGGTGCGCTCCACTTGCCAGATGTTGTGGTGTGATCGCGCCTGAAAACTCCGCCATTCGATTGTGGCTCTCTAGCGGCAAATTTGCCGTGTGAACGGGGCCTAGGATTTAAATTTTTTTTTTTAAAGACTCAGGTGACTGGACTGAACTGACTCAGGTTCATATTCCCTCTCTGCCATGAAGCTTGCTGGGTGACTGTGGGCCAGTGACTGACTCTTAGCCTAAACTACCTTACAGGGTCGTTGCTGCGAGGATAAAGTGGAGGAGAAGAGAAGACTATTGTAAGCTGCTCTCAATCGCCTTTGAGGTAGGGTTGCCAGTCCCCAGGTCCCAGCAGGGGTCCTCCCGGTTTTTGGGGCTTCTGCTTGCTGCTGGCCAGCGGGGGGAACCCCACTCCCAAACAGCGACCTTGCTGTGTGACATTCCCAATGTGATGACATCACCCAGAAGTGACATCATCACATTGGGCATTGCATGGTGACACTCTGGTTTGAGGGCAAAACTCTATGGTTTGAAGCTGGTTTTACCATAATCCCCCACCCCCAAACCAGAGCATCCCCACGTGACATCCTCAGCGTGATGATGCCACTTCCGGGTAACATCATCACATCTGGGACATCCTGAACCCCCCCAACCCCCCCACACTGGCACGACAAGAAGAAGAAGAAGAAGAGATTGGATTTATACCCCGCCCTTCACTTGGAGTCTCAGAGCAGCTTACAAACTCCTTCCCCTTCCCCTCCCCACAACAGACACCCTGTGAGGTGGGTGGGGCTGAGAGAACTCTGACACAAACTGCTCTTTTTCAAGGACAGCTGTGCCAGAGCTTGTGACTGACCCAAGGTCACATCAGCAGGTGCAAGTGGAGGAGTGGGGAATCAAACCCGGTTCTCCCAGATTAGAGTCCGCACACTTAACCACTACACCAAACTGGCTCTCCCCACTGACAAAGAGATCTGGCAACCCTACCTCAAGGAGAAAAGATGGGTATAAACATCTAAATACATAAATTGCACCACACTGCCACACAGCATACGCTATAAAGCAATTTGTGAGCTGTTTGCAAAACAGTAACCTCAGAGGCCAACACAATGAATGTCAGCGTATCAGACAATGCACACAATCCATCCCTAACCCCTGCAATGAATATTTTGAAGCAGCTGACCGGGAAGAAAACGGATGTCAACAATTTGTACAGCTGCTCGCCACAGGATAGAAGTGTATATTCTTTAAATAATAGCAGAAGGATTTTGCCAGTATGGAATATCTCCTCGGCCCAAGCTCCTTGCACGCTGTCATGTTTGCCAAGCCTTTTAAAATTAATCTCGCGCCGTTTGTTAATGGCCTTCTCAATTCTTCTGTACACGGTGGCTGACAATTTGATGAGTGTGTTTAGTACGGGGACAAGCTATAGAATCTTTTGTCTATATTAGGCATCGAGAGGAGGGTGCTTCAATATGTCCCCGGCCTCTGCTTTCTCTGGCAAAAGGCAGAGTTTTGAAAAGAACATATGTGTCAAGCGCTTTCTGCCAAGAACATGTTTTGGCAGCTGTTCTTAGCCAAAGAGTAGAGACTTTTCCTTTCAGCTGAAGGATTTCAAATGTAGGGCAGGTGACTCTGACTCTCCCAGCTCCCCCATTTTGTCTAAACTGCCCCCTCCCCACCTAATTGACAGTTTCCTCTTCTCAACTAGTTAACCACCAACACGGCAGTGTTAATCCTGCCTTCTTTCTCCCTTTCGTCCCGTTTGCTTTGACTACTTATGAGCTTTCAAATCGGATTTCTGCCCACAAGGCTTGAAGATCCTCGGAAAAAGTTATTTCTTTTATTCCAGGGAGTTGTGCTAGCTCCCTCCCCCTACCCAATGCCAATCTTCTGTTCCAAGCCAAGTTAGCAACAGAGAAATAAACTTCCCTTGACTTGAACGAGAGCATAATTTGAGAGTACAGATATTCTGAAAGCTTTTTTCCCCCCTGCTGATTTTAATAAGCGCTCATTTCCTGGCACACGGTGTGAGCTCTGCTCCTTTCCTCCACGATCCAGAAGCTCCGTTTTGCTGAGCTTTAGGGACACCCCCGTGAAGTCAAGAACATGCTGTTCACACGCCTTATCTTGGTTCAGCAAGAACCAAGTCAAGAGCGGGTGGTGGATGTCAAAATGTGACAGCCTACAGCGGGTCCAGAATGAAGGAATGCCAGTCATCTGGCGTGCCCTCAGTTTGGCTACCGCCAAAGGAGATAATTACAGGGAGATCAGACAGAGCGCCTCTTAACCACAATTGGCCAGAGCAGGTCAGGTGACACTCTCAGACAGGCCACTTACAAAAGCTTCCTCAACGCTGTAAGCCACTAGGAGATTCAGGAAGGGTTGCCAACTCCTGAGCTGGAAATACCTGGAGATTTGAGGGTGGAGCCTGGGAGGGCGGGGTTTAGGGAGGGGAGGGACCTTGGTTGGGTATAATACCGTATAGTCCATCTTCCAAAGCGATTATTAATATATACAGTGCAAACAGGACAGTGCAATTAGCAAAAACAGTCCCTACGCACAGTGCATGATATAGTGAAGTATGACCATTAAGGTATAAAAATTCAGGATATGATACAGTGAATTATGACAGTAAAGAGAGCAACTGACAGTCTGCTGGCTAAGTAAAACACCGTTTCACTATCACCCTCTAATTGATCCTTTTGACGGGAGATGCCAAGGGCGGAACCCCGGACCTTCACCTGGAGCTCTACATTAAGCAACAGCTTCTTAAAGGATTACAGACCATTTTTGCCTTGCTTACCTCTCCAACTGCCAGTTAGACCTGCTTTCCCCTTTTCTCCTGCTCTGACAGATTCTCTATCAGGGGGCCACTGCAGCCAACAGAGTCGGTCATGGCAAACCAGGATATCCACAGGAGGAACTGCAAGGTTTAGAGCTAGGCAGCTGAAGCGTCTGGCTGCTACTCTGATTCCACAAGTTGTCTGGTACAGGATTCTGCATCCCAAAAGCGTGAATTGGCTGTTCAGGCTTAAACACCTCCCCAAACCCTACCTTCGGAAGCATTCTTAGGGGATTATCTATATATTATAAAATCCTCACATTTATTGGAGAACAACACAACTTCGTATCACATGTGCACTGGGAGTTCTGTGCCTCTCAGATGTGCATCAGCTCAAGCACATATCTGGACATTTGGGGGTGGAAAGTGCCATCAAGTCACAGCTGGCTTATGGCTACCCCCAGAGGTTTTTCAAGGCATGAGATGTTCAGAGGTGGTTTGCCATGGCCTGCCTCTGCATCACGACCCTGGTCCTCCTTGGAGGACTCCCATCCAAACACTAGCCAGGGCCGACCCTGCTTAGCTTTTGAGTAAGGGTAGGGTAAAAAACATGACAAACAGATTTTCACTTCTTGGTTCATCTTTTAGAGGTGGAGCAAAACAATTTCCCAGTGGTGTCTAACAATGTGTTACAATACAATATTTCCTGTGGTATTCTGGCAGTCTTCAAGTTATCTGGCGAAGAAGCAAACCTTCCTATAATCAGGAACTCAACTAGGGCCAGTGTAATAAGCAAGAATTATTACAACAGAAGTTTGGTGTGGAATCTAATCTACTCTGTGGCTGGGATGAGGAAAGAAAGGTACTTTTCTCCCTTTCTCACAATACAAGAACTCGTGGGCACTCAATGAAATTGCTGAGCGGTCGGGTTAGAACGGATAAGAGGAAGTACTTCTTCACCCAAAGAGTGATTAACACATGGAATTCAAAGCCACAGGAAGTGGTGGCGGCTACAAGCATGGACGGCTTCAAAAGGGAATTAGATAAGCATATGGAGCAGAAGTCCATCAGTGGCTATTAGCCACAAGGTATAGATAGGGACTCTGGGGCAAGTGATGCTCTGTCTTCTTGGTGCTTGGGGGGGGTCAACAGTGGGAGGGCTTCTGGAGTACTGGCCCCACTGGTGGACCTCCTGATGGCACCTGGTATTTCTGGCCGCTGTGTGACACAGAGTGTTGGACTGGATGGGCCTTTGGCTTGATCCAACATTGGTATCTCTTTTGTTCTTATGTTAAATATAGATCAGCCCATACACAAAAGAATTAACAAATCTCCTCTGCAATCTTTCTTCTAATTTGACTGCTTCCTCCATCTATGGGAAAAAATGTATATGATGTATGTGCTGAAAACGTCTAATCTGAGCTCTCTGGTTAGGTCTAGTGATCCCATTCCATTTCTAACTGCTGACCTTGAACACTGTGCTTTGTACCTGGGTCCAGAAAGCAATTTATTTGAAATGAAGCCCTTTGCAATACAGTTATTTTCAGAGACACTTATAGGCTGGGATGATCCATACTTTAATTTGCGCATATGAGTTCAGCTATAGATTTTCCCCACCACTTGACATTTGTACCTTATTTCATGCTACAGCTTTCATCGAAGCACATGCAAGGCAGTTGAAAAAGACATGAACAGAGAAGCAGTTCTCATTCACGTCTTTCCGTGCCCTGAAGAAAGATCTGACCATAGGCACTCTTGTATTTTTATTTTTCATTACAGTTGCTGACATTTTACAGACACAAGTTTCTCCCAAGGGGAAACCATTCTTTATACATTAAAACAAATCAGCACAACCTGCTTGCTAACGGGGGGGGGGGGGCCCTAAAAAAAAAAAAACTAAAGAAACAAAAAGCTTCCAAAAATTATGGACTCTTGGCTTTCTACTGGCCTCTTCAGACAGTGGAAACCAGAGTGCATTTGTGAGAGAAGGGACAGAACATTCTTGTTTGACCTAGTTCTCCCAGAAGTGGCAATTCTGTGTCAGGCCAGCATGGCATCAACCTCAAACTAGGACTTCTGTGGTTGCATTTCAGTGGGCTTAGATGGGGGTAACTCTGCATAGGATTGCAGTGTCAGTGTCAGGGAGAAGGCTGGACCTGAAATCTTCTCCTGACATCTTTGCATATAGAAAACTAGCTTTTGTGTACATGTGTGCGGCTGCATGAGTTCCCTTTCAGGCTGAAGTGCTCAGACACATTTTTACCATTGGAATAAGAACTAGGGCTAACAGTGCTAAACTAAGCAGTTATATCCTTTGGCTCCTATTGTCTTCAGTGGACACAGAAGCTTGAAAAACTTCAGTTACGATCACACTGTAGCCCTGTTAAAAAGTTGCAGTGGATAAATGGGCATCCAGTAATTCTCATGTTACTTTTGACCAGAGGTCATTTCGGGGGGGATCGCGGGGGAACACAGTTCCCCCAAGTGAGGTACGGGGGGCGGGGCACATGACGAAGCCCCACCCCCTGCTTCCGGCCACCCCGCTTCCGGCCCTCATTCAGCCAAGAGGAGGCAGGAGAAGAGAGGCGGCCGGGACCGTTGGGGGCGGGGTGTGTGGCCTTATGACACACTTCCGGTGATGTCAGGGGGTGTGGCCTTATGACACACCTCCGGTGATGTCAGGGGGTGTGGCATATGCTAATGAGTTATGCTAATGAGTTCCCCTAGCTCTTTTTCTACGAAACGACCCCTGCTTTTGACAAATGTACAGCTGAATGTGTGAAACAAACCCCACATTGATCCAGGTGGTCCCTGGTTTCAATTGCAAAATGAATGCGTTGGCTGTTTCTTATCAACAGATGTGTGAATGTACACGCAGAATGTACATGTGTTCACTGTAACATGTGAACAAGGTTCATCAGTCACACAATACATGGGCTCATGCTTGCAACTCATACCTCCTGTCTTCCTTTTCCTGGTTTAAAATGAACTCTGATTAATTCAGACCCATTATGTACGAATGTCGGCATGCCCAGGTCTGTAGCTACAGTGGGGCATTTCGGGGCCTGCCCCCCCATTTTCTGCCAAGGCTCCCCGACTTCCATCTAGCCCCCAGGCCCCCTGGCTCTCTGGGCTGCCCAGAGGACTCCTGCCTCTCAGGGCCACTTGGAGGACTCCCCACCGCTGCCCCTTCCCCAAGCGCGGCTTGCTTCCCCAGGCAGAGTGCAAAAAAGTGAGTTTTTAAAAATTTTATTTTAATTTTATTTTAAATTTTGTGATGTCAGTGCCCCCTGACTTATTTAAAGGCCCCCCGAATGTCAAAATCCTGGCTACGGGCCTGGGCATGCCACTTAAAAATATATATATATATATTTTTGCTGTCAAGTCACAGCTGACATTGCAATCCCTGATGGGGTTTTCAAGGCAAGAAATGTTCAGAGGTGGTCAGTCATTGGTACCATAGAGGTTTTTTTTTTTTTTTATAAGTTTTATTTATCAGTTTTTGGTAGATACACATGTAAAGTAAGATTACATAAAAAACACTTTTGGAGTTTCCACTACACATTTTCCCCAATCCATTTATTAACTTTTTGCCATCTTTTTTGAAGCACATGTTCATCTTTCCCTGATAGTATCATACTTAATTTATCAATTTCCATTAATTCACATATTTTTATAATTAACTCTTCTCTATTGAGTATTACATCTGTTTCCCAACATTTTGCAACCAAAATTCTCGACATGGTGAGTATATATAGTATAATACATGAATCATCACGTTTAATCTCATCTGGCAATATATTGAGTAAGTACACTTCTGGAACGAGTTGTAAATCAATCTCCGTTATCTCTAGTATTATTTGCTTGATTCTTTTCCAAAATTTACCAATTTTGTCACACCGCCACCATATGTGGTAAAATGTTCCTATATTGTTTTTGCATCTCCAACACACTCCAGATACATTTTTATAACATTTCACTAATTTATCATAATTAAGGTACCATAGAGTTTTTAGGGCGATTGCTAGAGCGTCCCCCCCAGCGATGTGCCCAGCACTTTGCGGGCAGGGTTCCCCCTGCTGGTTGGATCTGGGATGGTGGATCGGGGGGGCCTAAAGTGGGCAAACCCCCACCCCCTTGAGAAACCTGGCAACCCTAGGATGGTCTAACGAACACTGGCTAACCTCTATATTTGTAATCAGATGCTGTGATACCAGATGTTGGCTGCGATCATACAGAGCGGAAGCTGTGGCACACATATGATTTCCCCGCGGATTAAAGGGACGTGATCAGACAGACACATCTGTCCAGCATCCCGGAATCGTTGGTGCCGCAGGAGCGGGGCGTCTTGTTGCGCCGCAGGAGTGGCGCAAAAAGCCACCAGGGAAAGGTAAGTAGTATCCGGAACTACGGGGCAGGCGGGCGGAAGTCTGATCGCGCAAATGCGTGTCAGTTTTCCCCGGGGCAAACAGCCTCGCTTCCCGCCTGCAGTTCCTCGCTGGTGTGATCGGAGCCGTTGTTTCTTAACGAACTTTTGTTTGCACTTCATGTGAGGGGGGTGGGGAGAAGTGAGGCATGTACGCAGGGCCAGCAACTCGCTAGGTTTGTACAACTTCAGGCTTTTCAGCTTGATCTGGTGTCTGAGAGGAGCCTTAAGCAATGCTATAATCTAAAGCTGGTGATGAAACAATGGTCCGGGCTAGCTGCAGCCTCTCTGCAGAAGTGCAACAGGGCCAGCTGCTGTCTCATTCTCTCTTAGCCGCCTTCTCTTCCACAAAACAGTCTTCTATTTGGGAGGAATTAAACATGTTCTCTCACCTGAATAGAAGAGTAAAGGTGAAATCCTAGGGAGTGCTTTCTTGGGAGTAAGCCTCAATGAATAAAATGGGACTTACTTCTAAGCAGAACTGCATAGGCTTGCTCTCTAAACCTCATGTTGCAAACCATGAGAAAATAGTGAGAAAAGGGAGAGAGGAAACAACCCATTTCAAACAGAAGAAGCCTGGTATAAAAGCAGTGGCATTATAAAAGGGAAACACACGGAAAGAACTTATCCCACAATTTATTTATTTTCTTTATTTATATCCCGTGTTTCTCCCCATCGGGGAGCCAAAAACAGCTTACAATATTTTCTTCTCCTCCATTTTTTCCTCACAACAACCCAGTGAGGTAGGCTAGGCAGAGAGTATGTGTCCAGCCCAAGGTCACGCAGAGAGCTTCCATGGCAGAACAGGCATTTGAACCCGGGCCTCCCAGATCCTAGTGCACCACTCTAACAACTGCAGCCATACTGGTTCTCACGCAGCTGTAAATGTCTCCTAACAAACTGAACATTTCACAGGCAGAAATGGAGGCCTTTCCAATCTCAAGACCCACCCAGAAGTAATACGGCAAATTCTGTCATTACATTTTTCAAAAGGCAGCAATTTATCTAGCCTAAGATGAAAATTGTGATCAGACATTGCTTGGGGGCAACCTTGGAATTCAGGATGATATTATTCTACCTTCAAGAAAAATGTCACTGTGTTCTCCATTTCCATAGCAACATCTCATGTGGCTCATCCCCTTGGCTTGTGTTAAAGAAATCCTTGGGAAGCAATCAGATGCTCCAACAGGCCAGACTGGCCATTGTTTTCACAAGCTTCAAGCACACACTTCTTATTTCTCACACTCTTCAAATCATCCGTTGAAATTTGCTGGGACTTGATCTAGTCTTTTCCTTTCAAAAAAGGGTGAAGTTAATAATGAACTATTTCTATACACAGGGGGACAAATAATTACCCGGTTTCCATGCAGAGAAGAATGTGCATGTTTTCCCCATCTTTGCACACATGAAGGTGCCTTATACTGAAAAGCATAATATAGATAGGCACATGAGCCCTGACCTGGATGGTCCAGGCTAGCTCAATCTCGCCAGATTTTGGGAGTTAAGCAGGGTTGAACCTGGTTACTACTTGGATGGAAGACCACCAAGGACGCCCAGGGTCATCATGATGCACACCGCCTCTGAGTATCTCTTGCCTTGAAAACCCCACAGGGTCACCATACGTCAGCTGTGACCTGATGGTACTTTCTACCACCAAGGGACATGAAGCTGCCTTGTACTTTCTTCCATGATACAACTCAAGGGGTGCGTTCAGACGGGGCGCTTATGCCGGCATAAACTGCACCGGTTGGAACCGGTGCAGTTTATGCCGGCAGAAACGCGATCACACTTGCCCTCCATTTTGCGGATCCCTCCGGTGGACGCCCGCTCACACGCTGCGGGCATCGGCATTTTTTTAAAAAAGGACAGTTTGAGCATGCGCATAGGCAGCCATTCAGAGAATGGCGATTTTTGCCCATGCTCAACCCCCCCCATTACATTTAAACTTTAAAGGTAAGGACTTACCTTTAAAGTTTAAAGCCCAACCTGGCCTCCCTGTAGTCCCGGACTGCTCCAGGAAGTTAAAGTAAGGGCTTTTTTTCTTTCTTAACAAACGCTCGGGGCAAAGCTTCGCCCGAGCGCATATCGCTTATTTTTTTAAAAAAATGGCGGGGGAAAGCTGGAAGCCTCAGGCTTCCGACGGAAGTGGCTGTACAACGTTTGGAGAGCGATCAGACGCCGGGGTGCACCGTTTTCAACCGTTGCACTCAGTTTACCACCACTTGGGACCTAGTGGCAGAGTGCAACGGTTTAAAGGGATTTACAACGGTTAGGGACGGGAGGCAGATGTTCGCCGTGTGAACGCCCGTAAGTACACCGGTTGGAACCGGCACCCTAACCGTTGTAAATCCCCCTTCTGAACGCACCCAAGGTGTGTGCTGAGGGTCTCCCACTCAAAGACTGACCAGACCTAGTCGGGAAGGTTGCCCATAGCCAATTTGTTCTACATTCACAAGTGTGCCTGATTCATCCTCTTCCCCCTTCCCTTCTCTCTCAGACCATGGTAAAGGAATGGTGGCTCAACACTAACTCCGATTATCCGTAACAAACACATGCAGGCTCACGGCTGAACCTAAATCTTGCTTAAGAAACCTAGCACACCTGCATTCATGCATCATAAGTAACTAGAGTTAAGTCTTAAACCACCTTTCCTTCATTCGACTCTGCGCAAGACGGAAAGGGGAAGACGATAAACCAGGCGCACCACTTGAGCAAGGCGCAAGCTGTGTACGTGCACTTTTTAGATTTAGGCGCAGTTAAATTAAATGTCTGAACGAAACCCCATTCAAGCACCTTCGAATTTACTCCTTTGAGACAATGTGACCATATGGGATTTTTCTGCCTAGATAAGTGGATTTGGTTTGATTATTTTTTTGCTCTGGCAATGCTTGATATAGCACTAATGTGATTTACTTCATCATGCACCCAGACTCCACTTTACCACCACAGCAGAACTGTGTCTATCAGGTTCCCAGCTATACTGCCACTGTTATAGTTCCAGATGGGATTTATCTTTCTGTCCTTAACTAAGGAACAGCTTAGGGATTTTTCTGGTGCCTCTTCCTGGGCACTTGGGGCTGAGGTCCTAACCAGCAAGAATCCTAGACCTCCCTGCCAACAGCTGTTACGTATCAAATCACTGCAACATTTCCTTTTACATCCTGAACATTTATTTTAATGAGCTTCAATGCTGCTATCAATACTGTTGTAGCTCAAGAGGGGGAAAAATAATTATATGCATTCAGAATGGACCAACGATATCCTCTAAACAAATTAAGCTGTCTAGACATGGTATGCCTGGTGTTTTTGTCTCCTGGACACAAATAAGAGATATTAAGAGTGTGTGGTGTCTAGCAGGGGGCAGCAATCAAAATGTCTCTTCACATCCCTCCCCCTTGTTTAATTATGAGTGGAAAAGATATGAGCCAAAGGATGGATAAATTCAGCAGGTCTGGGCACAAATTATCCTCCTTGGACCCAGTAATAATCTCATCTTTCATTTAATCTACTAACACCAGGGCTATTTTTGGGCAGGAACGCACAGGAACTGAGTTCCGGCAGGCTCCCAAGTTGGCCACGCCCAGCAGGAACCTCATTAGCATAATAGGCCACACCCAACAGCAGAAACTCATTAGGATTGGCTACATTAGGGGTGTGTGGCCTAACATGCAAAGGAGTTCTGCTACAAAAAAAGGCCCTGGGTTTTGACAACAAACAAGGTAAACAGAATAACAAGCAAAAGGTGGGTGTGGCTGGATAACCACACTTCTGGTAACATGTGGGTGCGGCCTAATGTGCTAATGAGCTGTGCTGTCAGGGGTGTGGCCCAATATGCTAATGAGGTCCTTTTGTTGGGTGTGGCCTATTATGCTAATGAGTTCCTGCTGGGCTTTTTCTACAAAAAGAGCCCTGACTAACACTGTAATCCTAAAAACACTTCCCTGGGAATAAGCCGCACTGAAGAGACTTGAGTAGGAGGATTCTGTGTAGACCTGCTTAGCATTGGCCTCTAGGGCTGTGGTCACATGCGCCAGTTGGAGCAGAGGGGAAGCAAGGAATTTGACACTCAGTTGCGAGATCACACAGCCCTTTGTAGCTGCGAGTGCAGCCTGTCACTGTGTGATCAGATCCAACTGCAGTTGAGTCAGGGGTTTTTTGGGCCGCTTGTTTCCCATGTGCATAAACGAGGAATCACACCTCCGCACTGAGGGCCCCCTATGGAGTATGTGATGATGCACATACTGCAAGGGGAGGGGGAATAGCACTGAGCCGGGATGGCCTAATTAGACCATCCCAATGGTATGAGAGGATGCTTGAGCAGGGCTCTTTTTGTAGAAAAAGCCCAGCAGGAACTCATTAGCATAATAGGACAAGCGCGCGCGCGCGCACTTCACGCGTGCATACATGGAAGGCTCCCGGACCGGCAGGACGCTCCCCCGCCGGTACGTTTTTAACATTTGGCAACCCTACCCCGACGGCATGAGAGTGTGCTTGCGCGACAGGGGAAAGTTCATCTGTGGCTCATTGGAACCCGGTTACTACTGGACTTTCCCCAGTGTCTTTTAACTCTGCTTCCATAGCGGAGCAGCAAGGGTTGCCGATGACTGCGGGACGCTTCCCAGATGTTGCTGTCTGACTGTGCCCTTTAGATCCATCAGGCATTTGCACCTATGTTGGATCTAAAGGCATGTGTGAGCGCAGCCTAGCACTTTTAAGCGTGTTGTCAGCAGATGAAGCAAAGCAATATAAGAAAAACAGGTATTCTTCAAGAAGTCATCACATTCAAAACACTTCTGAATTGAAAGTATAAGGATCAGCCTAAAATATTCCTGATTATTTCCCCATTAATTCACTGGCCTCCACTACAGAGTAAAAATGCTACTGAACATTAGTATAGCGTTTCTGACCACTCAAAGAACCTTGTCAACTTTTCTTGTAATCTTTACGACCCTACAAGTCAGGTCTAGGGTTGCCAGCCTGAGAAGAGTGGAGTTGAGGGATGGGAGGGACTTTAATGCCATAGAAACCACTTTCCAAAGCAGCCGTTTTTTCCAGGTGAACTGATATCTGTCAACTGGAGATCAATTGTAATAATAATAATAATAATAATATAATCTTTCAATAGTGGGAGATCTCCAGCCACCACCTGGAGGTTGGCAACCTAAGTCGGGTATTCTCATCCTCATATCGTAGATTGGTAACTGAAGCAGCAAGTCACTGGCCTGCCTAAGACCATCTAATTAGTTCACATCAGAAGTAAAATTCAGACGGGGAGCTTCCTGATATTTAACTTCCTTGCTGAGCCACCATTTTGTTTTACTTAAAACATTCTCCTGGATCCACCCCCAAAGTCTCCAGGTATTTTCCAACCTAGACCTAGCAACCCTACAGGGGCTGGAACCACCGGGAGGTATTCCTGTGCCAAGCAAAGCTGCCACGTGGACTCATCATACCAGGTAAGAAATTTCTTGAGCTCTGTATCATATATTAGCTCTTTACATACCTTGCTACAGCAATGTCTGCACTCTGTCCTGAACCTATTCCTATCTTTGGCCCCGGTCACACGGGCAGGAAGATAATGATAATGCTTAAGTCCCAGTGAAATGAATGAAGTCCTCAGGGCATCTCTCACTGTGCTAAATCATAACCAAAATCTGGGAGTAATTTTACTGGTGGCATTTTTTGGATTGTCCTGTGATCTTGCCTATTTTTGGCCTCTGTGTGACAGAGTGTTGGACTAGATGGACCACTGGCCTGATCCAACATTGGCTTCTCTTATGTTCTTATGTTCTTATTTAAAGCACCCAATATTAAAACCGCCCGTCTTCTGCTTCCTAGCCCACATGAACAATCTGGGACCCTTTCCAGACTAAAAAGCATTAGCATCACAAATGGAAATGCTGCAGCCAGATGTACTGTTACCTGGGAGTAAGTCTAATTGAGCACAATATGAGTAAAGGTGCATCGGATGAGACTTGCAGAACAATAATGGGCATTTGTCCAGCACCTGTCCATACCTGACCACTGCCATCCTTACAACAGCCCAGCAGAGTAGGCCAAATATGAGATGAGAGCAAGGGTGTTGGTAGCGGTTAGAGTGTTAGACTCAGGCTGGGGGAGGTCCGGCTTGGTATCCCCACTCATCCATGAAGCTCAATGGGTGACTTTTGACCAATCACACTACGGCTAACATACCTTATAAGGTAGTTGTGAGCAATGCTCCCTCTAAGCTGGTAGCTTATTTGGTTTATTTAATTTACATTTTTATATCCCTCTTTCTCCCCCAAAGGGACTCAGTGGGATTCAAGCATTATAAAGGATTGTTGAAGCATGACAAGGAAAGGGTTAAAAGACATCATGGAGGGGGGGAAATCTGTTTTTCTCCACTGATGTGTCTTTTAGGCTACAATACTGAACAACTACCTAAGAATTTATGGTACTTAGCTTTGCATTTACTGGTGGCGGCTAGAAAGCTAATTGCCAGGAATTGGAAACAGCATTGAGTGCTGAATTTAGAGTTACAGCTGTGAAAAAAACTGGTTTGTAATGGATAAAATTGCAACATTAAAGCAAAATACCAGGAGGAGAAGTGTACAGAACTTCCAAGTCATTAGCAGTGCCTGCTTTCCTTCTCCTTTCTCAAGGGGTGACAGGCTGAAGTCCCTGTCCTCCGCGGGTTCCATCTCCAAATCTCAAGCGGTTTCCCAACCTGAATCTAGCAACCCTACCCTAAAATGGAAAAGGGAAACACGCAGTACACACTTGTAGAAAGGCTTTACTTTATTTGAAGCTCTAGGTGCGTGGACAAAACCACTGTTCAGAATGAAGGGTGAATAAAGGGCAAGGCATGTTATACTACATTCAAACTACTGAGGCCCAATTGCGGGGTTTCCTGCACGTGCCATCGAGCCTGGGAGCAAACGCTTCTAGGCAGCATAAGTTATCTCTTTCTCACGGTGCTTCGTGAGAGCCTCCAGCAACTAACAAGCAGCGGCAACCACCTGTAGCCTTGTGAGATATAGACGTTTCGGCAGGCTACTCACTTTGCCAGCTGCCTTTTCTCACTCTGCTGCCAGTTTTCAGAAGGAATCAATGGGGGAGCTAATGCCCATCATCGGTGCTCCTGAGCTCAGTAACCCATGCAGTGCTAGCTTGTGGAGCCACACAGCTTGGCTTTTTCCAGGGCTATTTTCACTTCCCAGTCCACTCCTTCTCTTCCCTTCACCCTCCCTACTGCTAACCATGGGTTGCTTGTAGTATAATTTCTCTTCTTCCTCACCCATTCCCACTCTTCTATTTTATCAAAACATCCAGCAATAGCCTGTGAAAGTCCTTCTGCAGCTAAGAAGTAGCTGGCGTTCCATTTGTGCACCATCACAATGCCTCTTTCAAATGAAAGCTGGCTTCAAAAGTCACAACTGCTTGCAACGTACAGACGTGACTCCAACTTCCAGCCATGGCTCGACTGCATTCCCCCCTGCATGATTGGAACCTGACCATTTGAAAGTGTGTCATGAGTGTGCCCGTTGCTTAGTGACAGTTGAATATCTTTTGGGTGCATTCTTCTTGAATCAGAGCAGTTTGGGGGGCTCTGAGTCCCATTTTCAGAACCATTTTTCTTTTTCATCACAATACCCGAGATTTAGTTGTTATTTCTTTCAAGACTCTCCTTTTGTGAGGCAAAGCACCCCCAACCTCCCCTCAAGGGTTAATGTAAATAGCAATGGGCTTGTTCCATACTGTAGGTGTTACTAATTTGTTTCTGGGCCCACATAGCCCTTATCATCTTTAAGGCCGGAGCTGGAAGCGTGGTAATTAGCTCCTCATGAGAACCTGCAGCTAATAGGATGGGAGGGGGAGGAATAAGGAGTGATGAGGTAATTTTCTAGAGAGTTCCAGCAAGAATGTATCCTGACTGTGTGCCATCCTCACCTAATACAACTTGGCCAAAAAACTATAATTGAGCTAGGAACCCGAAGAAGAGAGACTAGCTTGGATTCTAATGGACTAGAAGAAGAGATTGGATATATACCCTGCCATTCACTACCCGAAGGAGTCTTAGAGCGGTTTACAATCCCTTTCCCTTCCTTTCCCCACAACAGACACCCTGTGAGGTAGGTGGGGCTAAGAGAGCTCTTTCAAGAACTGCTCATGAAAGAACAGCTCTGAAAGAACTTAAGACTGACCCGAGGTCACACCAGCAGCTGCATGTGAAGGAGTGGGGAATCAAACCCGGTTCTCCCAGATTAGAGTCTGTGCTCTTAACCACTACACCAAACGGGCTATGGATTATGATATGCTTGTATTGCAATTGCTAGCAATGTAGAGAACGCCAGAGCTCTATGGCCTTTGACTCTTGGATTTAAGGTTTGTGCCATCTAACACAAGTCCTAAAAAGTGTTAGATAGTTAAGGTCATCTTCTTTTCCTGCTGCATGATTTTAGAGTAATGTGTTGCCTGTAGAATAGGTCTCTATTTTGACAGAAACGAAATGAAACTTCATAAACCTTTTTAAAAATAAAGGTTTGTTTACTTGTGTACAACTGCCCTGTGGACTCACAGGGTTCATCCTTGGAGTCCTTGACACCTTTCTTCTTAGGGTGTAGGAACTGAGGCCACCATTTTCATCCATCCTTCTTTCCACCCCCACCCCCAGTCTGGGAATTTCTTTGGATACCTCCACACCATCCACCAGGTCTTGTACTGGCTAGCTGAAGTCTCTGGGCAGGGATCCCCAACCTTGTTCAGCTTGTGGGCACTTTTGGGCTTTTGAGAAAGGGCAGTGGGCACCACCACAAAAGGCTGCCACAAGGAAGGAAGCACAAAACATTGGAAGGTTCTGTTGTGTATTCAAAGCTGCCTTGAATGCCTAACATGTGTGAAACACCTAATTGGAATGTGATGTAAAGCTTCGTTCTGGGCTAGGATCCAAAGTCATCCAATAGTATTGCTAGCCCAGGAAGTCACAAGCCAATCACTTCATGCAAGCTCCCTGAGCGGGAACTAAGGTGATTGGACCTTATCTCTGCAACCTCATAGGTTGATATGTGTACAGTGGGTGTGGCTATATTAGCCGGGAATGTTTAAAAGCAGGACAGCTGCAATGTAAAAGTTTGTTCTGTTCTGGCTATCAGATGTTGATCCGTGTTGGAGTTGTGTTCGAGATGAAAAATAAAGTTGTGTTCTTGCTGAATCACTCTCTGACTGCTTTGTTAAGTGAGCGACTTAACAGGTTCCAAGCCAGGAGTCCTCTTATGATGGAGACAGCTGCTTTGGCACGGCAGCTTCCTCCAGATGCCGATAATGCCCGCTGAGCTCTTCTGAAGCACCACCTGCTCTAAGGAGGCATAGGAAAGCCAGGATTGGCTCTTTGCTTTGGGGACAACCTGAAGCTCCCTGGGTCTTTCCCCATGTTCCATTCAAGACTGTTCGGATTTTATCCTCAAGAAACTCATTGACAGACAGTGTAGCATCCACAGCCACCACACCAGGACAAAAAAAGAGCCCAACTTCAGATATAGGCTAATGGTGACTGAACTTGCTGAGACTGATCTTGGGGTTGTGGTGGATAGCTCATTGAAAGTGTCAACCCAGTGTACTGCAGTAGTGAAAAAGGCAAACTCTATGTTAGAGATTATTAGGAAAGGGATTGAGAATAAAACTGCCGATATTGTAATGCCCCTGCGCTGTCTCATTTGGAATACTTGTGTACATTTCTGGAAATCAGTTATATCGTCGTGTGATACCGGAAGTTTGCTGAGGTGGAAATTGTGTGTCTTACATCATATAATACGCCATCTTATCAAAGAAGAATGGCTACTACTGTTAGCACTGTGATTATTTGACTGTTCAGAATGTTTTAACTGTTTTTATGTGTTTTATGTGGATTTATGGTACTTTGTACCAATGAATGTAAGCCGCCCTGAGCCTGTTCGCGGGGAGGGCAGGATAAAAATGGAATAAAATAAATAAATAAAAAGGACACGAAAGAGCTGGAAAAAGTACAGAAGCGGGCAACCAAGATGGTTAGGGGGTTACAGCATCATCCCTATAAGGAAAGGCTGAAGCATCTGGGTCTTTTCATTTTCGAAAAGAGATGACTAAGGGGGGGGGGGACATGACAGAGGTTTATAAAATTACACATGGAGTACAGAGAGTCGACAAAGAGAATTTTTTCTCCTTCTCCCAAAATACTAGAACTCAAGGGCATCCAATGAAGCTGATGGGCAGTAGATTCAGGACAGACAAAAGGGAATACTTCTTTACACAGAGAGCGATTAAATTGTGGAATTCGCTGCCAGAGGATGTAGCGATGGCCAGAGGTATAAACAGCTTTTAAAGGGAAAAATTGGCAAATAGTTAAATATTCAGAGATTGCAATGGATCTTTGCTTCACTGGAGAGCAGGCATTTTCTTCTATGTAAAAATCTTTATTTCTAAGGGAAGGGTTCACAGGAAATCTACAAAATAACAAAGACACCTAAGGCTACATCTTTATACTTCGACCACATGGTCTACAACAACAATGGAGATTCTTCATCTTCTTGACCCCTAGAAGGAAATCACCTGAATGATTGTTAGTAAACAGGCTTCAGTTTTCCCTGGCTTTCTTCCCATTGGCTCTGTGCCAGGTTCCCTTCCAGGTCAGTCTAAACAGTAGCAGACAAGGTAAACACACATTAACCCTATAATGACGGAATTTTAGACCATAAAGCAACACACATATTTCCAACACTTCTTATGTTCTTAATCACTGCTTTGGGGCAAGAAAGATCCCTTGGGTACTGACTTGGAGGTTCACAGAGGCAAACTTAATTTCTCAAACCTGCTATTTCAACCTAAAAAATCTCAATTTCAATTTATAAACCACTGTCTCTTGTTCAGCTCAAATGGACCATCTTTATTTTTTGTGCCAGCATTATACATTGCACATATAAACGACACACAATTGTGTATTTGTATCTGACAAAGGGAACTTTGCCTCTCAAAAGCTTATAGCCTGGAAATCTTGTCGGCCTTTAAGGTGCTACTGAACTTGAATACGGCTCTCAGACACTGTATCTATAATTTACAAACTGAAGATAACAACAATATGGTGTGCATAAATGGCACAAGCAAATCTATGAAGAGTGTAAAACTGAAACCACTGGCAAAAGTATAAATGAATATTTAAATAACATAAAACCAAAGAAAATAGGGACGATCTCCTCATCACAATTCGCAGATAGAAGCAAGAGGTAAGTGTGGGGACTAATCGTTTTTGATACGTCCACCTTCCGTCTGTCTTGCTGATCTAGTAGAGAAGGGACTGTGGGGCTCAGTGGTAGAGCACCTGCTTGGCATGCAGAAGGTCTCAGATTCAATCCCCGGCATCTCCAGTTAAAAGGATCAGTTAAGAGATCGATGTGAGAGACCTCTGCCTGAGATCCTGGAGAGCTGATGTCAGCCTGAGAAGGTATATTAAAAGACAGCTTTGTGTCCATTTGTGTTCATGCATTTGTTCTAAAGCCATCTTAGCCGACGGCCATCACTACATCTGGCAACCAGAAATCCCATAAGTTCAATGTGTTTTATATTGTAAAAGTTCCTTTTCTCTGTTCTGAATTTACAACCAGCTAGAAAAGCTTGACTGTGCTGATGAATCTATTGCACAAGTTCTTGACCATGTCACAATTTTTAAATGCTTTGCTAATTAGAGGACCTGCTGATTTAATTTAGCACGCAAGAACAAAAAATAAAAGCTTGTATCTCTACCATGCCACAAAAGAAACACAAGTGAAAACTAGCATCTAAGGACTTTTCTCAGAATTGCGTGCAGTAATCAACGATTAACCCTATGAAGGAATTTAATGAAAAAAGGCATTTCCACCCAACTGATAGCCTCCTTAACAACAGATAGAACATTAATTTTTTCCCCATCGAAACATTCCCTTTTCAAAACAACTCTGCAAATAGATTTTTAAAGGCTTTTTTAACGCAATACCTTTCCTTTGGCAAGCTCTTGATTGATAGGAAACTGCCCAAGCTGATTCCATTTGCTGTAAGAAAAGCTGGTTAGTGTAGAATGATAGCACTGAAAGCTCTCTACTGCTCAGCTGGGGAGGGCATCGAAATTGCACCAGTGCCATGACTTCACATCCAGTGCAACCCAGAAGTGATGCCACCACATCAGATGATGCTCTAGCACCTCAAACTCTATGGTTAAACCACAGACTTTTGGGTGAATGCTAGAGCATCACTCCAGTGTGATGATGTCACTTCTGGGTCACACCAGAAATGACATCATGGTGTTGGCTTGATGCTGAAAAGGTAAGTCCCTGCCTCCCCCTATAATTTCCCACCAGTTGCCAGCTGGCAACCCTTATTCTACAAAGGAAGTGACATTGAAGGGGGGACTTTGATAACTTTCATGTTTACCTTATCCTCTTGGGATAGCAACCAGTCTGGCCAAAGGGCTATTTTGTAAAACAGGACTAGGGTCTGATGTGACAACCACTCCATGAAGGCTAGAAGGCAATGTCCATGGCACACGGTGCTGCCATCCATAACTATCTTTTACTACTTTGTTGGTAGCTCACAGGCCAGATTTTGCTCAACGGCTGCTAGCTGCTGACTCCACTTTTTAATCAGTAACATAGGTAGAGACGAGATGCTGCTGAAAAAGACGGGTCTTGCAGTTTACAAAAATTTTACTCAGTCCATCCAGTTGCTGGGAGGTCTGATAAATGCATGTGCTACAAGCACTTGGCATTCCTAAGATCAGATATAGGGAAGAATAACGCAAAAGCATCTCAAGGGAAAGGAAGGATGCATGGTACAAACAACAGCCCAATCCAATAACTAACAGTGCCATCCAAATCACACCCTTTTAAGTCAATTTAAGTCAACAGGCTTAGAAGGGCGTATCTCTACTTAGAATTACACTGTAAGGGAGCAAACCTAAGCAGGTCTACCCAGAAGTAAGCACCATGTTGTTCAATGGGGCTTATTCCCAGGAAAGTGTGATTCCCTCACCTACATTCTCAACAGGTACACACCATTCTATCATCTCAAGGTTCTACCACCTTATTCTGCTAGTGGGTATGAAGTCTAAGAATGTATAAACTGAAAGAGGGTATCCCAGTGTATCCTGCCTCTAACTCCCTCCCCTTAGCTGTCTCGATTTTCAATGGGAAGCACTTCAAGGACATCTTAAAGTACCGGGCACTCTGATTTTACCAACAATATTGTCTGTCAACCCACTCTTGTCCTTGTATTTCTGATCCATAGTGCAGAATAATATTTTCTCAGTCTAGATCAGGGATCGTACACTTTTTGATTTATTTTTTAAAATATAAGCACAGTTTCTTTTTTAAAAAAGATCTCAATGGAACTTTCAGTGATAAATGCTAAAGGGATTTTTTTTTACAACAGTCAGTACAGCCAAGTCTTTTACAATTAGCTTCAACCAGTTCGATAAATAGAACTAGATTACACAATGTTTTGCACCACATCGGGAGTGTTATTCAAGGTTGGAACATAATAGGGGTAAAATAAAATCTAGTCTGAGAAGTCATATAGTGTTCTTTATCATTTTATTCCTGTTCACCAAAACTAAATTGTACATCCAATATTTCAACGCAGGGTTATTAGGGTGTGTATGAGCATGTGTTTCCCTTAAAGATAACAGAATTAAATTGCAAGTTGAGAATCACAAACTAGTAGAGCCAAGTATCTTCGCCTTTCATTTGTTTCTTAATAAAGCCATAAAGGCAGATTACGTGATGATCCACAAACCACCGGACACATTTCTCGGTATGTATATTGTCAGCTGCAAATTGTTCAAACATCATGCTTTGTTACAAACTGTTCTCTGTGCAACCACTAAAACAAATAACTTATGCAGTGAGCCTCTTTCATAGTTTAGCTACTTAAGTAGAAGGGGAAAAAACCACCCACATTTGAGGAAATATTACACACTCACAACAATTTGCCTGGAAGTTTTGGCATAGGTGTGCGGTTTTTTTAATACAATCCCAGATGTTAGGAAGTTTTCTTCTCAGTGCTCAGCTTATAGCACAAAGGTACATTTTGCTCTTTTTCATGTGCAGAGCGTTCCTTGATTGCCAAACAATTAGAAGCTGAACTCCTAGGGCCTTTGACAAAAGCAAAGCTTGTAGTTTACAACCTTGTGCAGGAAACCATAATAGGACTGCTCTAACATTAATAAAACATTGTTTGCACCCTTAACGTTACTGGGTTTTTCGCTTGGATTGACAAACTGGAGCTACAAGAACAAACCCAGACGGCTGACAGAAAACCAAAGCTAGAATCTTCACTTCCCAAATGTCAACTGAAATCACTGTTTAACTTACTGAACCAAGCCCCGCCTCCCCAAAAGAACACCAACGGGAACAGCACGTCTCCTTGCAAGCGGAGAGACAAAAGGAATGCCTTAACCACAGTTTCCTCCATGGAGATATGACGCTCAACCACAATTATCACAGATTGTGGCCTGCCAGCCCATGTTCACCAATGTGAACCAATATGATTCAGGTGCCCTGATGTGATAATGGCAATGGGAAAAGCAAACTACCTCAAAGATAGATGTGGCTCCTATGCTGTAATTTGTCCACCTCTGCCATAAATGGTGTTATCCTGGAGTACTTCAGAAGAGTCTTCTCCCATAACCCCCAGATAGGGTTGCCAGCCTCCTGGTGGAGGCTGGAGACCTGCTATTTTGATTGATCTCCAGGCGACATAGATCAGTTGACCTGGAGAAAATAGCCACTTGGGAAGGTGGACTCTTATTACATTATACCTCATGGAAGTCCCTCTTCTCCCCAAACTATGCCAGTTTGGTGTAGTGGTTAAGTGTACAGACTTTAATCTGGGAGAACCAGGTTTGATTCTTCACTCCTCCACTTGCACCTGGCTGGATGACCTTGGGCAAGCCGTAGTTCTGATAAGAGGTGTCCTTGAAAAAGAGCAGTTTCTGTCAAGAGCTCTCTCAGCCCCACCTACCTCACAGGGTGTCTGTTGTGGGGAGGGGAAGGGAAAGGAGTTTGTAAGCTGCTCTGAGACACCTTTGGGTAGCGAAGGGCGGGGTATAAATCCAATCTCTTCTCTCCTCCTCCTCCTCCTCCTCCTCAAGCTTCACCTCCAAATTCTCCAAGTATTTCCCAACCTGGAGCTGGCAACCCTAGCCCCAAGGTACAGAGGCAGGTAAACTGTCCTGGGGCAACACATGTCAGGTCCACCAACTAGGGTTGCCAAGTCCGAAGTGGCGCTGGAGCGGGGGACTCCAGTGCCGCTCCAGGAGTGCACGCGCGCAAAGCGCGTCACCCGGAAGTGACGCGACCACACCGGGCACACTGGGGGCGGGGCCACAACCATCCAAGGGAAAACCATAGAGTTTTCCCTCGGATGACCGTGGCCCTGCCCCCAGCGTGCTCGGCGTGGTTGCGTCACTTCCGGGTGATGTGCACGTCGCGTGCTTTGGGGGTGGGGTTCCCCCCGGGTCCCGATCCACCAGTGGCGGGGAACGGGGCTCTGGGGTGGGGTTTTCCCCGCCCCCCGGGGGGACTTGGCAAGCCTACCACCAACACACTGGTTCACATTGCCTAACAGATGGAACTCACTGCTGCAGGAAGTGGTGGTAGCTACAAGCATCGACAGCTTCAAGAGGGGACTGGATAAACATATGGAGCAGAGGTTAATGAGTAGCTATTAGCTACAAGGTATAGATGGAACACTATGTCTGGGCAGTGAGGCTCTGTATTCTTGGTGCTTGGGGGGCAACAGTGGGAGGGCTTCTGGAGTTCTGGCTCCACTGGTGGACCTCGTGAGTTTTGGCCACTGTGTGACACAGAGTATTGGACTGGATGGCCATTGGCCCGATCCAACATGGCTTCTCTTATGTTCTGATGACTGCAGACAGTAAAGGTTGTGCCTATATAAGTCTGGACTTCAGGGCAGCGGCTTACCCATTTGCCGATCTCGTGCATCAACATTTGTTATTATTAATGCATATATCAACTTTAAACACTGGATACTAAATTATAGCAAACATTTATTATGTTGATATTCTATGTCCTTAAATACACTGTAATCTCTCTTGCGAGATGCAAGAGAGATGCAAGACTCTGTATGGCCCTGGGTTCTCTACAGTCCTGCTTCACCCAGTGGCAGTGAGGCCCTGCTTAGGGCACCATGACTTTCATAAGTAACATCCACCAAGATCAGTTGTTTCCCCATTGCCCTGCCAACTCTTGATCCTTCTCAAGCAAAAATATTCAGTTAAGACAATGTTTTTGAGTTCTAAACTAAGGCTGCCAGCCTCCAGGTGGGGTCTGGAGACCTCCCAGAATTACAACTGATCTTCAGATGACAGAGATCAGTTTCCTTGGAGAAAATGGCTGCTTTGGAGGGTGGACTCCCTTCCCCAAACCCTGTCGTTTTCAGGCTCCACCCCCAAATCTCCAGGAACTACCCAACCCAGAGTTGGCAAGATTACCTGCTGTTGTGCATTCCTTTATGTTAAAACTCATTCTTAAAATTAATGTAGTGTTTTCACTGCATCACGGTCTTGTTTCCAGAGCGATCGTGTGATTCGCTTTCAAAACATAGAGAGTCTGAAAGCAGAACAAAAATGTAACAAAGAAATGGGCAAACAGTGTCTACACAAACACAGCGAGTTAGTACATTGTGCCACAGAGGCCCCGGGGGGGGGGGGAATGCGCGGCCAAAGTGCGGCTTGTGGAAGCCGCACCAAAATAGACACACTGCGGTGGGATCACATGGATCCCCTGAGCTGCGGCGCCGTTGCTCCCTGGCACGATCAGATGCTGGGGAGGAAGCCACGGTTGGGAGACCGAGGCAGCCGGCTGCGCATGCGTAAGGCTACCTCTGTCGGTGGTTCTTTTTTGCTGCGGGGTTTCCGGGGTTAGGGACAGATCGGGGACGGGTGCGCATCGCTTCCCAGATGTTGCGGTGAGATCGCGCCCGTTTGCTGCGGCCCCGATCCGTCCCTCTCCCGGGCCAAAACCCTCCGTGTGACTGGGGCCAGAGTCACAATCCAGTTTTCAAAACTGCAAAAGCACTCTAATGTTTCCTGTGAATCAGTGGTACTGACAGCTGTAGCATACCTTCTTAACTCCCTATTATGAAACTGCATAATAGTTTATGGGTTACCATGGGTGGTAAAGTAGTTGGCTCCTGTGTTAGGAAGTGCCTGGCATGCAATCAACACAGCCGCTTGTTAAATGGATGCATTTGCATATAATGGCTCCATCTTTGCAGAATGGATGCTATCCTAAATGGGCTTCAGCTGCCTTTTAACTTCATTACTCCAGCCATTTTCATTGCGCGCCAGGCAATTTGAAAGGACAAATTGTTAGCAGAAGTTCATTTGAAAAAAAAGAAAGGGAGGGGGGGGGAAATCCCTAACCTTCTTTTAAATTATGAAACCAGAGAAAAATGGCAATGGCATACTTAGCCCGAAAGACTCCTCGCTCAAAGCTCTATAAAAAGCCACCATTACAACTGAGTGCTTGGAGTAAAAGCCTGTAGGTTAGGGACCTTGCTCGTCAAACTAAATCCAGATTTGGGCACGTTATGAATTATAGATACAGCAGCAGTGGCAGAAAATGTCACAGCGATTGTAATAAACTAGAGTTCTCAACCCACTTAGAAACTCATTATCTTTCTTTTTAATTGATTCCGTGATTAAATTTGCATACTATGTTAAGGGAAGGGACACAGACCAGCAGCTGTGCATGCATGAGCCCCAACATCCAACCTCTGACACCTCCAGTTAAAGGATATCATCTAGCAAGTGCTGAGAAAGACTTCCTTGGCTTGAGACCCTGGAGACCCCACTGCCAGACAGAGTAAATGTACTCATCTAAATGAGCCAATGACCAGCATGCATCAGCACGGTGTAGCGGTTAGGGTTAGGGTTAGACTTAGGTTCAAATCCCTACTCTGTCATGGGAATTTTTTGGGCTAGTTGGAAGAAAGACAGCATGGTTTAGCTCGATCTCATCAGATCTCGGAAGCTAAGCAGAGCCAGTACTTGGAAGGGAAACCACCAAGCAAGCCTCTGCAGAGGAAGACCATGGCAAACCACCTCTGCTTCTCACTTGCCTTGAAAGCCCCTTGCTGGGGGTCGCCATGAGTCAGCTGTGACTTGATGGTACTTTAAACACACGCATGGGCCAGTTAGTCTCTTTTACCCTAAACCTACCTCACAGGGTTTTTGAACACATGAAGCTGCCTTATACCGAATCAGATCACTGTGACACCAAGAGCAGTCCTGTCTACTCAGACTAGCAGTGGCTCTGCACGGTTTGGGCCTCAGTTCTTTCATATCCCCTATGCCCTGGTCCTTTCAATTGGAGATTCTGGGGATTGAACCTGGAACCTTCTGCATGAGAAGTTGATGCTCTGCCACTGAGCCATGGACCCTCCTTGTTGTGAGGATAAAATGGAGGAGAGGAAAACAATGTTGTGAAGTGCTTTGGGTCCCCATTTGGGGAAAAAGTGGGCTATAGATAGCACTAAATAAATATAGGACAGTTTCATATGTTCAGTCCACAAGACCTTTCTCATTTCCCCTGTTTTTATCATGAAACTTTTAAAGCAAACACAGTGCAAGATTACTTCATGTCCAAACATTAATAAATATAATATTAACACCATGACATAGGGTTGCCAACCCCCCCGGTTTGCCAGGGGTCCCCCATTTTTTTTGGGGGGGGTTTCTACCCGCCACCATCCAGATGGCCGGTGGGGAAGCCCCACCCCCAACATCCACAGCCACCCCTCTCTCTTCTCTCTTGAGAGAGAGGGGTGGCTGCCTTTAAGTTCATGGAACCCACGTTTCCTCCCAAGCCCGATCTCCACTTGAGATCAGGCTTGCAGGGAAATGCCAGCTCCGGCACTTAAAAGGGAAACGCCGGCTCTTTGCTCTTAAAGGGGAAACGCTGGCTCCGTGTACTTAAAAGGGAAACGCTGGCTCCTTTAAGTGCAGGAAACTGGCATTTCTGGAGATCGGGTACGCGGGCGGGGGCGGACGTCCCCAACATGACGTCATCACGTCGGTGATGCCCCGCCCCCTCCAGGAACGCCCCCATAGTCCCCAGGTTTGATCCGGAGAGGGAGGAGCCTCACGCTGCGGCACCCAATACAAACTGAAGCCCCACGTCTGCTTTTTAAAAGGAAAACAAATACTTAGGAGCTCCTTCTTGGAACTCCCAACATGAAATGTTGTTTAGCCTTTATACAGCCATAAACAGTTTAGGCCCAACATGGCTTGGAGACCACTGCCTTGCTTGAGAGCCACTCTGCCATGGAAATTTGCTGGTTGACCTTGGGCCAGTCACACACTCTCAGCCTAATCTACCTCACAGAGTTGTGGTGAGAATAAAATGGAGGAGAGGACAGTGATGGAAACCACTTTGGGTCCTCACTGTAGAGAAAGGCAGGATATAAACGAAGTAAATAAATAAATTTGCCTATATATCCCACCGTACTATCGCTAAGATCAAGCAAGGAGGCCCAGTATTACCTGCATCCTTCAGAGGGCAAGGATGTGCAGCTGGGCATGGTCAAGAAGGGCCGTTTGAACTTGAGCAACTGACTTGATTGTTTTACAGGAAAAAAACACTGACCTTTACAGTTAGTGCTGGCAGCTTTTGCAAGGAGGCTTTTTATACCCCAAGATGATTTCCAAACAAATGCTGATGTGAAATGTTTGTGAAGCCAGCAAATTCATAATTTGCACTTGAAAATTCAGCCCTAAGTAGGATGTAAAGTTCAGGTGTTAAATACTATGCTAATTAATGCTAATGCTTACGTTACTGTTCCAGCCTGTTGCATCATACACAGAACGAGCATTTTGCATGTTAACCAAGCTCTCTGTTCTGAGAATTATGTTAGGACAATTCCTTTCTTTTGCACTTGAGGTAAGACTAGGGCTTCCATTTGACTGCTTATGGCAGGAGAAATTCTGATCACAGAGTTCCTGATGATTCCTAGAGCTACTGGGAAGTGACAAGAGTAGTTCTAGCAACTGCCAGAAACTCTATGGCAATCTTACCATAGAGTTTCTGGCAGTTGCTAGAGTTACCCTTGTCACTTCAGGGGAGCTCTGGGAACCACTAGGAACTCTATGGTCAGAAATTCCAATAAGTGTGGAAAGCAAGCAATTATGCCTCTTTCATAAGACCTTGCCAGAGATTCTGAGGCTTAAATGAGTGATCTTCTGATCTGGAGCTGAATCCAGCGAGCTACTAGGATCTGTACAGTCTCAGTGGGATGCTGCTGAATTTTACACTTTTGGCTCAAAAAATCCTTGTTTCACTTCTCCCATGTGTAAAGACCTGCAGGTCTTGATTTTCATACATTTTCTGTTTGGTCTTGTTCCTCCCCCACCTCAAATTTATGCAATTTTAACTTTCTTTTCTGTTATTGAATATGAATAGTGTATAAAGACAGCTAATTTGGTGTAGGAGTTAGGAGTGCGAACTCTAATCTGGGAGAACCAGGTTTGATTCCCCCCTCCTCAACTTGCAGCTGCTGGTGTGACCCTGGGTCAGTCACAAGTTCTTTCAGAGCTGTTCTCTCAGGAGCAGTTCTTGAAAGAGCTCTCTCAGGCCCACCTACCTCACAGGGTGACTGTTGTGGGGAGGGGAAAGGTACGTGTAAGGCGCTCTGAGACTCCTTTGGGTAGTGAAGGGCGGGGTATAAATCCAATCTCTTCTTATTCTTCTTCTTCTTCTGGGGCATTAAACTGCTATAAAAGAAACCAACTGGAAATACAACAACAAAAATGAGCAAAATGGAAGGCTCACAATGACAACATACAAAACAACCCCCTCAGGAAGGGCACAGTTGCACATCCCTACTGCTTAGGCATCTTAGTAACAAGGAAGCAATAAGGCTATTCAATAGGGTTGCCAACTTTTCCATTGGCTTCACTGACTCCCCCCTCCCAACACTTGTCAGATGAGGGATTTTTAAATATAATGGAGGAAATAGGATAAATTTTAACCAATTAAGTGTTTTTTCTTTTGCTGTGCTGCATCTCTGTAAAACCTTTGCAGCACTAGGCTTGCAGCCAGTTTTCGCTTTCATTTTCAGCCCAGGCTTTTCCATGTCACAAAAGCAGCGTTTGTACACAATGCAGCTTGCCTTTTCTGCTTCCCCAACCCTTCTGATATCATCCCTGCAATCACCTAGCCAACAGTAAAAGATCCACTAGTCCGCAAGATCCTTGCAGGGGAAACAGTTACAGATGACTGGAGAGAGCTTCTTTGTCGTCTTTCTTCCTACACCAGCAATATTTACCAGTCTTGCAATAAAACCCACATAAAGAAGCTGGAAATCATCCAATAAAACTATTAATCTAAAATGGGATTGCCAATAAAACCGATAATATGAAATGCCTGTCTACCTTAAAACATTTCATAGATATCCAGGGTAACATAAGAAACCAGCTAAGGTGATGGATAATTGATTCTAGAGAATCAATTATCTATAGAGGCAAAGGCTCTATTCCAAGTCCCCATCAAACTCAGGGAAGGGACTCTAAATAAATACATGGAGTTGACCATGGAAAAGAAAGAAGTGGTGAAGGAAAACCGAACTTTCTCTGGGCTTATGAACTGTCTTTAACTCAGCTGACTGGGCATGTTGATCCACACTTGAGTAAACTAGGTCCCTGCCACACGGGGGGGGGGGGGGGGGGAAGGAACGGACGAAAGTGCGGCTTTATAAAGCCGCACCAAAAGAAACACGCCACGGCGGGATCACATTGATCCCCTGAGCCGCGGCGCATTCCCTCCCCACCAGGATCAGATGCCGGGGGAAGCCATGGTGGGGAAAGGGAGACTGCCGAACTGCGCATGTCTGAGCATGCGCAGTTCAGCCAGGAGCCGGGGATGCGCCGGCAGAAGGACACGCCGGCAATCCCACGGCCAGGCTTTGATGCGGCATGCTGGAAAAACCACCTCGGTAGGTGATTTATTTTTGCTGCGGCTTTTCGGGTGAAGGGCCGGATCGGGGACGGGTGCGCAACACTTCCCAGATGTTGCGGTGGGATTGCGCCCGTTTGCTGCCCCCCCGATCCGTCCCTCTCCCGGCCCAAAACCGTTCGTGTGACCAGGGCCCTAGAGGACTGACTACTGTGACAAGCTCTATGTAGGACTACCTTTGAAGACAACTACGATGTCCCTGTCCACTTCCCTCCCTCTCAGAGGCAAGATTTTCCTCCATTTTTCTTTCCCTGTCTGATTGAGCTGTCCTAGTAATGTGTTTTCTTCTTTACTAAAGAACTCTGGCTGTCCCACCCAGTCAAAGTATAATATTTTGGCTGTTTGCTCAGTCTAGGAACTTGAGGGAAGGATTGGGGTGCCTTTAACTTTAATGGCACTCAAGATGTTTTTATATTCCAAATTAACAAATACTTTATTCAACATAGGGCGAAAGATCAAGTGAAATCAGGGGTTAGAAATTTCAATATAGAGAACTCTGAGGTAAAAACAGTACATGCACTGATTTTAGTTCTTACATTTTCAGCTAATGAGAGTTTCTGAAGCTATTCAGTGTTAACTTAAATCTCTGTGTTGAGAGGCTTTTGTTCCAGTGTTTCACCAAACACTCTAGTACACTTTCTTTGAGTAATCTCTGACTCTTTTGGTTTCCAGAAGGCTAGTACACACTTTCCAGTACCCAAACCCCTTCTCTTGAAACACCAGTACATGTCTTGAGTTTTTAACTGACTCTTAAGGTCTCCAAAGGCAGTTTCTAACCTCACCAGATCAGGGATCTCTTCACTCTTCAGAACTAACTCCCTGTTTGACTGGGTAGGAAAATTCTCCTTTCACTAGAAGATCTATCCCCTTTCTTTGGCCCAAATGGGAGTCTTCAGCTACTTCCCAAACTTCCTTGCCAACTTTCCCCCAGTTCTCCTGTCTGTGTTAAACTGCTCTCAGCTAAGGCTGAATTCCGAAACTGTCAGTACTTGACTCTTCTCAGCTAGGGCTGAAATCAGACTCAAGTCAGTCAAGGCAGAAATCTGACTGACTCCCTCCTCAGCATGCAGCTCTCAAGTCTTTCTCTGCTCAGCTGATGCTATCAGCCTGTCACTCAAGGCTCTCTGTTTCTGTGAAGAATTAACCTTTCACAGTCGTCCAGCTGTTTGTACAGCACTTCTAAGCTTTTAAAAAAATGCAGTCTGTCACAACAACCCAGAAGCTTCCATTAGTTCAGAATGTGCTGCCAAGTGGTTACTAGGTGTTGTGATCACATAAAACAGATACTGCAATCACTACACTGGATGGCCATTTGTTTCTGGGCTCCATGCAAAATGCTGGTGCTGTATGCTTAAAACACTTTCCAGCCTGGTTTTGTGTTTTAATTGGTTGTTTTCCACCTTGGGCCCCTATATTTTAAGAATAAATTTGGGGCAGCCAGCATGTAATGCAACGGTACCACATCTTTGTAACTTGTGAAGTTATAAGATATCCACACTTTCTTCAGCAAATTCAAACCTCCAGCATAAGAAAACAGCAGCTTTTCACAGCGAAGATTTAGAGCACCCAAATAAATGTTTGTGAAGACACATTGTCCAAACACTGCTTTGTTTTTTCTTGATCATATGTTCTTTATACGCTTTCTTCCTTGTAGGGTACTGAATTATTACTATCATGAACTGTACAACAGAGGTCAAAACTGGATCAAAGTTTATTCCAGAATCAAAACAAAACAGGATGTGTCCAGCCTTTTCCACAGGGGAGAGATCATGTTTTGAAAATGCCTAAATTTACTCATGATGTGTTGCTCCATGAGCCAGGGCACATTCCTAAGCTTCTGTTCTACTGCCCTTTGCTTGACACGTACTGGTTTATTCTACAAATTGGATACATTATCTCGGCAGAATTAAAATCACATTCTTTGTGCTTGATGTAATCACCATTAGGATATTGTGATTTTGGAATTTTGCATACAGATGTTACGGATGCTGTTAGTTTATTTAAGGAAGACTTTCCTTGACATACACAGAGGGAGAGAGACAGAGAGACAGACAGAGAAGGGGGGGATGGTGTCCTGTTGGAACAAAAGTTCCTCCTAGTTGCATTCGGAGGTAGTAAAACCCATAAGAGGACACTGCAAGGCATAATTCAATAGTAGCTCTTCAACATTTCAGGCAGAAGCTCTGTATAACAGGGTGCCCTTTTAAAATGAACATATTGTTTAAAAACAGGGCTTTTTTGGTAGACAAAGCCCAGCAGGAACTCATTAGCATATTAGGCCACACCCTGACAGCACCACTCATTAGCATATTAGGCCACACCCCCATGTTACCAGAAGTAACCTTTTGCTTCTTATTCTGTTTACCTTGTTTGTTGTCAAAATCCAGGGCCTTTTTTTGTAGCAGGAACTCCTTTGCATGTTAGGCCACACATCCCTAATGTAGCCAATCCTAATGAGTTTCTGCTGTTGGGTGTGGCCTATTATGCTAATGAGTTCCTGCTGGGCGTGGCCAACTCGGGAGCCAGCCGGAACTCTGTTCCTGTGCATTCCTGTTCCTGCCCCAAAATAGCCCTGTTTAAAAATATTTTCTTGCACACACGCAGCTCATTTTCAGTCACACAGTGAAGGTTCTTGTGTTATGGTGCCAGCGGCAGCTGTTTCCAAAGCAACTTCTTAAGAATCTACACAGCCAATCAGAATTCCAGTGGCCAATTAGAAATCCTACTGGAGGAAAGCACCACCTGGCCATGTCCACTTTCTGAAAACACGTGGCAGCCTGGCAGGTGCCAGGAAAGTTGTTCACAGGAGCCATGGTGCCCACAGACATCAAGCTGGGGAACCTTGGAACACACAATGTCCATACATTACCAATATGACATGTATATGAATCACAGAGGAAAACTTTTTGCCTTGTTGCTAGATGTGGCCCAAGTCACAGTGAAAGGCCTTTTCCATCTCACAACTGAATGTGTGCAATCAGATCTTGAACATTATATAAAATGGTGCAAACAGAGTAGTGGGCAGCTGTTGCAGCAAGTCTGCCGTGAATCAAGTTCAAAATATCGTATTAGTGCCACTCTTGTACAGAAGGAGGACACACTGCTTATTTTCTTGAACAAGGCATGTCTTCTTGCAACATCTGCAACATGAGGTTTAAACGCTGACAGAACTGGGCCTTGCGTCTGATTTATTACACTATTTATCCTGCACATCCGCCAAACTGAGCTTCTAAAGTGACTCAGAGGAGTCAAAAACTTATATAAACAACAATTAAAGTGAAATGCATATCTTTGCTGGGATGCTGGATCCAGGCATGATGGAAGGGAGGACTGGTTAAGGCTGCCAACTCTGGCTTGGGAAATTCCTGGAGATTTTGGGGGTGTGCTTCGGGAGCGGGAGGGATCTCTGTAGAGATGTGATATCATACAGGCCACTGGCGGGCAGAGAGTGGAGGGCTCCCAGCTGCAGCTGGACCAAGCCATGTTGGGAAGGTGCCAGACAGCTTGCAGATGGCAACTGGAAGGTCAGCCTGGAATGTGTGTTCTCTTTTGCGGGGAAGATGTAGCATGTCAGTGATCATAACAGGTCTCTCTGTGGCCATGTTTTATTGTGCTTGGAGAACTACACAAATCCCATGAGAATGACAGATACTGGATGAAAGGTCAAGTAACAGGCAAGAGTTTAGAGAGGATACGTGGCTAATGGCATGGGGGCGGGGAGAGAAACTGTCTTCTCATATGGGGTTGCAGAACTAAAGCCTCTTAAAGCTGAGAGCGTTTGAGAGGTGAACTAACTTGCTAGCAGCCGAAGAGAAGGAAACTGAGCATATTCCATAACACAACAGTGTGCTTGTGCCTTCTGGTTCATAAGAAAGCACAGTGACTTTGGTCCCCCCCCCCCACGGGGCCTGTAAGGCTAAGCTTTTCCATCAGGCCTTTCCCATTTGAGCCTATTTCTGGGGCTTAAGGATGGACCCACTACTATCAGTTGTGAGTTTGCTTTTTTATACTTTGCTATTGTATACTGTTTAACTATATTTATTATTTTTAGAGTCCAGTGGCACCTTTAAGACCAACAAAGGTTTATTCAAGGTATGAGCTTTCATGTGCATACACACTTTTTCAAATACGCTGGAATGTCAGGTTAGAGTTCAAACTTATAGCCAGAGAATGAAAAGCAAATTAACATGCAACATGATGATGATCCTAATATCTGGGAAGTTGCTGAATTACAAGTTATTACAACACTTGGAACAAAAACCTCCACAGGACTCAACAGGGATATTGGTTTCTTATCTCATTACATATGCTGACTCATTCAGTCCTCACATATGTATTCTCAACAAGAAGGACTATAAATCCTCTGTATTTTAATATATTTTAGTGTATTTCTTTTTCAGAATAGTATATTAGAATACTGAATGTATGCAAGGGATATTAGGATGCCGGCTGACATAACAGCATTCACAACATTGTGAATGGAACTTTAAGATACCGTTAAGAGTTGCATTTAAGTATATTCATAAAATTCAATTCCAGTGTTTTTGTGTTGTTTTTCAAAAGCCAGATGGGGCAGGTGGGAGGAGCGTCAGGAGACTGTTCTTTCCCCCCAAAAGATGAGGGGCTGGGGCTGTGTACATTCAACCCCCCAAACATGGGGCCTGGGGCAGGTGGCCCTGTTGCCCACTGGCTAACACCACCCCTGAATAGACATACAAAATGTTCATAAATAAGAAAGCAATTGTACAAGTAGTCTTAAATGACCAAACAGGGTTTGACAGAGCAGGCTTCTTCAGTTGTCTCTATCCACATAAAAGCTCTACTGTTTCATATGTATGCATGTGCGCAGAATCAATACAAAGAAAAATATATATATAAAAAACAAAAACAAAATCAATGTTCCATCGAATTATGTCTTTTCCACCATTCTTTATAGGCCTTTTTGGAAACCATAATATACTATTACAACTAAGTATCAATAAGAAAAATAAATTTATGAGTCCCTTAAAATGCTCACAGTATCTGGTTCCAGACTTAACTGGTTTTGTCTGGCATTCCCTCACTAACTCTTATTAGCCCTTCTCCCTGTTTGTGTTTTATTCGTTTCATTGTTTACATAGTTGAAATATTCGCTGTGTTGGGGACCCTGAGTTCGATGGAAACAGAAGTATTTTAAATGAGTAATGAATTAATAACTGTTAAGGATGCACTGCCACACCACCCACCAGAAAGTCCCCAGTTTAAGTCTGACATGAACTTCCTGTGTGGCCTCCAGCACGCCGTTCTCATACAACCAAGTCCAGTATCTGCCATATGGGCATAACAGCAACAATAAACAACAACTACCATACAGGATGACAAAATGATAATAACACGAAGCACTCAGAATACATGAAAAAGCTATACGGATTCTAAGTATTTAGCTGCAAACCTGTGCTGTGAGATGTATGGAAAACAGAAGCTATCTGTGTCACTTCCCAGCCATGATAACTTAGGGGAGCTCTTCCAGAATAGCGGATCTGAAGGCCAAACTGAATACTACATTCCAATACATCGAACAAAATGCAAAAGTTTAAAAGAAAGGACAGCTTTGGAAGTGAGTAACTGTTATGTACTGTGAATACTTGTATAAGGCCTGAGCTTGAATCTCACTCCTATCTAAGGCTGGTATCGTGAACTGCACAGTCTGATTGGCTACTCTGCACAGTAGGCCAACCAGAGTATAAGAAAGGTTCCAGAGGGAGATGAATTTATTGGTCTTTATGGAAGCATTATGATTGGTTATTATCCTACTAGGGAGCATGGTTATACAAGCCCGGAAAGTTTAAAAGAGAGCCTGTTGCTCTCCTGATTTGTGTTCATTCTTGTCATCTCCCTTATAAATAAAAGCCAAATGGTGGTGGCACTTCTTTAGAACATTCCACACGCTCCAAAATCAGTTCGCTCTCTGATCTGTCATTCAGAGGGTCTCCCTATCCACTGGCTGCTTTGCCTGAGTCCTGCCTCCAACATTCTAAACATTTTGCTGTTCCTCTCCCCCCCATAGCCAGTCAGAACACAGAGGTTATTTGCATATGCAGCCTCATTGGCCTTTGCCTCGGAACACAGAGGTCATTTGCATATGCGACTTGATTGGCTTTTGCCTCTAACATTCTAAACAGTTTGCTGTTCTGAGGTAAAATGTGTCCAATCTCCAGGTGAGGGCTGGAGATCACTCAGAATTACAACTGCTTTCCAGATGGCAGAGATCAGTTCCCCTGGAGAAAATGGTGGGCTCTGTATCCTTATATGCTGCTGAGGTGGCCCCCGTATGACAGCCAATGTGACATAGCAGTCAGGGCTTCAGAGCACGGGAGAGGCTGCAGGTGTGTGGGGGGTAGAAAGCTGAAGAGTGAGGGGGAAATAAAGGTAGGTTGATGATTGGCTGGGAAAGAGATAGGGTTGCCAACTCCAGGTGGGAAATTCCTGGAGATGTGAGGGAAGGAGTCTGGAGAGGGTGAGGTTTCAGGAGGCGTGGGACCTCGGACAGGTACAAAGCCATAGACTCCACCCTCCAAGCCAACTATTCCCTTCTGGGGAACCATCATTGCCAATCTCCAGGTGAGGGCTGGAGATCACTCAACATTACAACTGTTCTTTAGGTAGCAGAGATCAGTTCCTCTGGAGAAAATGGTGGACTCAGTGTCATTATACCCTGCTGAGGTCGCCACAGCAAATTGACACTGAGTGTCCAAGGCTGGGGCACCCGCCCAGAGCCTCTTTCTAGAGGCTGTTGTATTTATTTCCACAACGGGCGTTTTTCCTAGTGTTCTAATAAAGCTGAATCACTTGTTAAGAGCTGCCTGAAGTCTCATACTTAACAGTAACCCTTCATGTACCCACCACTTTTTGACGCATATCTCCCCACCACTACTTTTCCCACCAAAAGGTTTGAAATTAATTTTTACACTCATACAAATGTCTGGGACTTCATGGAATAAAAATGTGCTGTGAGGGTGGGGGAGCTGTTGAGGCAGGGTTGCCAGATCTAGGTTGGGGTAGGGTTGCCGACGGGGGGTTGGGTTGCCAGATCTAGGTTGGGAAACTCCTGGAAATCTGAGGGTGGAGCCCGGGGAGCACAGGAACCTCAGTGGGGTACAATGTCATAGCATCCACTGTCCAACGCATCCCTTTTCTCCTGGGGAACTGATCTCTCTAGTCTGGAAATGAGCTGTCATTCCAGGGGATCCCCAGGTCCCACCTGGAGGCTGGCATCCCTGTGTTGAGATGTTATTTTCACACATCCACCACTTCTCCCCCAATTTTTCCGCTTTATATTGCCCCCCTCCCAAAGCTCCTTTTCATTTTTAAAAAGTGGCCAGATCCAAATTTACCTGCACACGTGTAACATTTTGTTAAGGCCTGCAGCTTTTTATGCTCCTCTTAATGGCATCTAGCATCTTAAACATCTTCACATTCTTTGTTCCAACGTGTTTGAAATACCAGCACCAAAGTT
>NW_015174846.1:1671097-1677322 GCF_001447785.1 Gekko japonicus
TTGAGTCAGGCAGAATAAAACAATGTATTACAACCAGAACAGAGTGGCCAAATTAGCAATCAAAACCAGAATAAAATAACTGAATTCCAAATTAAATAAAATTAAACTGAAACAGATCTCATCATCAACAACAACAAAATGAAAAACTTTCTACCTAACAAGATATATATTACCAGGAGAATTAACCACTGCATGAGAGCAGGAAGGTATATTTGACTGACATTTACCAACTTGTGGATGAAATCCTGCAAATACTCCCACATTAAAAAACCTCTACAGAAACACATTTCTACATACAGAAAACTAGCAGTGAAAAGGCTGAGCTACAATCTGTCCCTGATGTCTAGT
Organism: Gekko japonicus; assembly: GCF_001447785.1. Lineage (NCBI taxonomy): Eukaryota > Metazoa > Chordata > Lepidosauria > Squamata > Gekkonidae > Gekko > Gekko japonicus. Next base: position 1,671,446 of record NW_015174846.1, read on the forward strand.
TTTTTCACATGGCACTTTTAAAAATGTGCACTTTCCAGTGCACATGGTGCTTCTACTGTGATCTTTCCTAAACCGGTTTTGGGGAAAGACTGCAGCAAAGCAGTGGGGAATGGCGGAAGCATGACAAATAAGAGGACCACATCATGTGGATGGTTCCCAAAGTAGCACGCTTGTAAAGAAGCCAAAGCAGAGCAAAAAACAGTTACAGGAGATACTCAATTGCATCATTTGAAGGAAGTCAGTTCACTGTCATGGTGCTACTACTGAAAAGGCCCTGCATTTGCTACAGATACCTACAACACCTACAGCAAGGATTAAGATCTCAACAGGTTCTGCTGGGACAGGTCTTTAGAGTCTGACTTAATGCTAAATTGCTGAACCAAGCTTGTAAGAAACTACATTTATCTAGGCCAGCTTTTGATAGGTACCATAAACAGCCATAGCAAACACACTGCAGTGACTCACACTGCAATCCTGTGTAGAGTTACTCCAGTTCAAGTCCTTTGATTTCAATGGGCTTGGACTGGGGTAACTGTGCATAGGATTACAGTGTAAATCTCTCGTGCTAAGTACATCAAACGGGGCTTAGTGTCAATGTCTGAAAGGCATTTCCTCATAATACTCACCCACACTTGTGGAAAGAGATTTGTTTGCAGACACCAGTGCCAAAGTAAACAGCAACGGCCAAAGATCCATACTTCTGGATTCCACAACTGTAAAAAGAGACAACTGCATTAGGCTCTTTATAGCAAAGTCTTTTAAACATGTAAATGTTGATTCACCTGTCTGCTAGTTTATTGGATTTCTGGATGGAGTTTGGCCAAGATTTATGAAGGAAGCAGATTATAATAAATGTTATTGCCTTGTAAATGTCTATGATATATTAACAGTGTAAGAGGCAGGAAATCCTAGGCCTGGAGACTGAAGATTTTTCAGGGCATAAATGAGGTGGGATCCTGCCAAATTTTCCACGGTCTCTTCCAGTCCAACATGCCTTTTGCCCGTGAAGGCCCCATGATCCCCATCTAGGGTTGCTAGCACTGCCTCAGAAAATGATGGAAAATTCTGAGGGGTTGCCTGGGGAGGGTGAAGTTTGTGGAGTATTATATGCCACTTCTGGCAAAGTTTCCCAGGTTCCTTGAGGAAATGAAACGACCATTTATTCAGCTACCCAGTGTAGATATGTTCACAGTCTCCACGGTACATCAGAGACTCAGAATTCATTCATTTGGCTGGGGCATAATAAAAAAGAAAGAAAAAAGAATTCACCAATTTGACCAAAATTGAGTACTTGTAAAAAACCCATTTATTTCAGTGCTTAAATCTCTCCCTTTGATGTCAACAGACCATAAAAGTGTTTAAATCTGACTGGATTGCCACCTGCCTGTTTTCTTAATTCAATCATTTCACTGTAAAACGAAAGAATAAACAGAAATATACTGCAGCACTCTGGTTCCTCAGTGGAAAGAAAGAACACCTCCCCCTGCCGCCCCCCCCCGCTCCAGTTTATCCTTTAATTCACTGACAGGCCATGTGGTGCAGTAGTTAGAGTGCTAGAGATAGCTGGGGAGGCCTGATTTTAAATTCTTTCAACATGTGGCATTGGGACAAGTTGTTCTCCCTCAGCAGAAGCTTCCTCGCAGCAGTTCTGTGAGAATAAAGCAAGAAACCTAGGGTTGCCAGGTGGAATTGTCATGCCAGCAGGGGGATTGGGGAGGGGGGTAGAAGTGGGTGGCAACATTCTCGATGCAATGATGTCATGTGGAAGTGGGCGACGGTCTGCCTTTTGGGCAAACTCTATGGTTAAAATTGGGCTCAAACCATAGAGTTTTGCTCAAGAAGCAGAGCACTGCTGCATGATGTTGCCGATATGATGGCAGCAGGGGTGGGCAATCGGGGGATCTCCCACCCGGACCGGGGTCTGGGAGCCATAAGGAAAACTCCCAGCCGGCTATACTGCTCTGAGCTCCAGGATGGGAGATATTTAGATATAGTACTTAATCAGAGAAATAACCATCTTGGAACCACTTACGAGGTGAAAAGATGATACAATAATTTTATTTTTTTCTAAGTTTTATGTATTTTTCTGTACCAAGGCCCGCCTTCCCGCTCCTCAAATTAAGGCTTTCGTCATTTGTTGGCGCCGTCTTACGTTTTTCTTTTCACCATCTGGATAGTCAGGATGGTCCAGCCTGAGAAGTACCACACCAGCTTTGCATGCAAAAGGTCCCAGGATCATTCCCAACATCTCCAGCTAGCTCGGGTAGCATGGCTGGGAAAGACCTCTACCCAAATCTCAGTTAGGAAACTCCTGGTGCCTGAAGGGGGCCTGGGAGGGGAGGGACCTTTGCGGGGTACAGTGCTATAAAGTCCACCCTCCAAAGCAGCCATTTTCCCCAGGGGAACTGATCTGTGTAGTCTGGAGACCAGCTGTAATTCTACGAGACTGCCAGGCCCCACCTGGAGGTTGGCAACCATATCTATCCAAGATCCCATTGTGCACCTACCAATCAGATTTGGCAACACTAGACTAGACAAGCCAGTGCTCTGACTCAGTATTGGGTAGCTTGGTACAAACTAAAATTCTGTGTCCAAAATATGAGTTTGTTCAGCCATGCTGTTGAACTGGAATTACCCCTGTGTACTGTGGGCCTCTCATACACTCCCACCTAAGAAAACGATTCCACAAACTATTAAGAGAGCTGAAGAGTGAAGCATAATTCCCCCCCCCCCTAATGTTATGGTGAATACTACAGTGAAGATAGCCAGAGGGAAAACTACAGAAAACCATATTCATAAAAACAAATTCACAAATATCCCCATAGGTCAGTGATGGCGAACCTTTTAGAGACCGAGTGCCCAAACTGCGACCCAAAACCCACTTATTTATCACAAAGTGCCAACACAGCCATTTAACCTGAATACTGAGGTTTTAGTTTAGAAAAAACAACTCATACATTAACTTAAGATGATCCAAACAAAGTAAGGAAAGCAATCCCAAATGCTTTCATTTACTTAAAATTATTTGGTAGAGAATTCAACACTTCAATGATGGTCTGGGCCTGGCTGGGGTGATGGCACGCATGCCCACAGAGATAGCTTTGAGTGCCACCTCTGGCACCCGTGCCATAGGTTCGCCACCACTGCCATAGTTGAATGAATAGATGGTATGTTTTGGGTTTTTTGCCATCAAGTCATAGCTGACATGGTGACCCCATGAGGTTTTCAAGAAAAGAGATGTTCAGAGGTGGTTTACAATTGCCTGCCTCTGGGTCACAACCCTGGACTCTCTTGATGGTCTCCCATCCAAGTACTAACCAGGGCTGACCTCGCTTAGCTTCCGAGATCTGACAAGTTCAGGCTTAGTACACCTGGATGTGGAGGCTCGCCCTAGAGCACAAGCATGGGGACGGAGGAACTGGTTGAGAATGCAAGCCCATTTTTATCATATGGCTTATTTATGTCATGATTTGAGGCTGTGATCATGCACACAATTAGACCCAATATAGGTGCGAATGCTGGGTGGATCAGAAACAACATCTGGGAAGCGTCCCACAGCCGTAGGCAACCCGTTCTGCTCCACCGCAGAAGCGGAGTTAAAAGACACCAGGGAAAACCCAGTAGTTAATGGGTTGCAATGGGCCACGGATGGACTTTCCCGTGTCTGATCACTCCAGCGTGCTCTCTTGGCTTTGGAGTGGTCTGAACAGGCCATCCTGACTCCATGCCGTTGTTCCCCCCCCTCGCAGTATGCACATCACTGCAAACTCCATAGGGAGCCCTCGGTGCAGAGGTGCGATTCATCGATCTCTCGTTTAAGTGCATGGGGGGGAAACGGCACACACACACAAAAAACCCCTCATCCACAGTTGCATCTGATCAAGCACTGGTGGACTGCCCCCGCAGCTTCAAAGGGAGGTGTGATTGTGCAACTGCGGGTCAAATTCCTCCAGAGGAAATAGCCTCCCCCCCATTTTTTTCTGGCCCGTGTATGGCTATTCAGTTAAATCTTTAATTAGCAGCTGCAAGAGCGAGATAGGGCAGTTGGCTGATAAAGAGAAGAACAGCACTGTTGCAGCTGTAGTCACCTGTTAGATTGTATGCATACTTGGTGGAAATGACTGACACTACACAAGGGGGTGCATTATATGTGAGCAGAGATGCTAAGGGCTTCACAGTAAACATGTTTGACAGGCAGACATGCATTTTCCTGCCAGCTGCAATTACTTATAGGTCAAGCTTTGGACCGGCTTGTCTTGCCTTTGATGTTCAGCACCCAATGTGACCATCATGTGGTGGTGGGATCAGTTCCCCTGGAGGAAGCGGCCATTTTGGAGGGTGGGCTCTTGGCTTCACTTCCATGTTGAGCTCCCTCTCCTCCCCAAATTCCACCCTTCCTAGGCTCCACCCCCAAATCCCAGGAGTTGGCAACCCTAAAAAATAGGCATGTATGAAGTCCTGCAAATCCAGTCAAAATCAGCAGCTATTGCTGTTGATCAGACCAATACAGACAAACCACCTAGTGGCAAGACTTTAAAAAAATTTAAAATTGCACAGTGCTTATTTCTAGATGATTGACTGTCGCTGTTTATTCTTTGTTTAAACAGTGAATGCATTAAGCTGCCTTGTTCAGAGTAAGACCACAGTCTATCAAGTTTGTACACATACACATGAAGCTTCCATGAAGCTTCATGCACAGCAGCCTCATACTGAATCAATCCATCAGTCCATCAAGGTCAGTATTTTCTACCTTAACTGGCAACGGCTTTTTATGGCCACCGGCAGAAATCTTTCACAGCACCTCCTCTCTGATCCTTTTATGTAGGTATGTCAGGGGTTGACCCTGGGACTTTCTGCATGCAAAGCGAGTGCTCTAGCAGTGAACTGTGGCCCCTCCTCAATTGGTGGAGTGTGGCAAGACAGCAGCCTTGGATGGGAGAATTAATGTACACTGTGTATGACTATCTGTATGCATAGGAAATAAGCGGGTCAACATGTTCATGAGCTACCTGAACTGCCAGATGAACAACTGGCTTCCTGCTTGCCATGGGGAAATGTATTTCTAACACATTGGACAATTTTCACGCGCCTCCATAACAAGGAAGGCTGTTGCATGTGGGAATCTCATTTGATTTTCATTTGAAAATCCTCCTGTTCTGAATTTGCTCCTCCCTTGTGCAAATCAAGCCTGCAAGTCTATATTTTCCTACCATTTTTCTATTCCCCCCGGACCTTTTTTCTCCTGCTAACCGTATGTAATTTTTACTGTCATTTTTGCCTTTGATTACAGCTAAAGGAGCAATGGCTCAAAACGGCATCAAAGCGGCTGCTAAATTCGAATTTGGAGCGCTTTGAAAAGCTTTAAAAGTCCTAATTAGATTTGACTTGGCCTGCCTACATTCCTTATCAAACCAACTGTTAAAATGAGGGCTCCTTACATGGGACTTATAAACTTCTTTTGAAAAAAGAGGGATTAGTGAGGAGGTTAAATTGTTATATGTCGACAAAGGTTTGCTTGGTTTGCAAAGCTACTAAAAAGGGATTTCCCTTGTTCTGACAAGGTCCACCTAAGGAACTTATCATTTAGCTCCTCGTTCCACTTGAGTTTCTGTCTACTTGTCATTACTGCTGAAGCTGAATACGGTTCGCGACTATTAGAAGAGCCAACTAAATCCTTAGGCCACCTCAATACAAGCGGGAGGTGGTCGCTTTCAGTTCTTACATCAACTAATAGACTGCTGACTCTTATGAAAAAGTCTTGCAAAGCCAGTAAATAATCAATTGTTGTATGCTTGGGGCAAGCCCAAAATGTGAATTTCCCTGGACAACCTCCCTCTACAGCACCATTGAGAATATACAAATCAAGCTTGTGAGCCA
>NW_015174846.1:1677534-1685419 GCF_001447785.1 Gekko japonicus
ATCCAATGGTAACCCTGCAGCTCACATCAAATCAGTGGCTGTTTCAGCAGAAAGAACCGCTTCTGCTATACTAAGATTCTTTAGGAAGGATGGTGCACGCTTTATTCCAGCTGCCCTGAAACTATTCTCTGCTAAAGTTCTAGCCCAAATGAGATATGGGACACAAATTTTGCGATTTACAAACCTTCAGGCGCTAGAACTGGTCCAATCAAAATTTCTGAGATCTTTATTTAATACGCCAAGATGTACCTCTAATGTCTTGTTGAGACAAGAAGCTGGTCTCAGTACAGTCGAATTGAATATCTGGTTGCATTCTCTCTGCTTTTGGCTTAAAGTCCACCTTTTTCCCGTTGGGTTATTTCCTTTTCTATTGGCCGCATCCCCTTACCCTCAGTGGTCCACCAGAGCCATTCACAAATTGAAAACATTAGGATTGGACCCGAACCAACTTCTGGAAAGTGGATACGATAGGGCAAAAAATATCGTTCACCAACGTCTCAGAGATATTGAGCAACAAACGTCCCATGCTGTACTCTCACCTCTTTACAAATCTCTGAAACCCAAAATTTATATGACTGCTCCTTTATATTTAGCCAATATTCCCAACCCAAATCACAGGTGGGCTTTTTCCAGAGCTAGATTTGACACTTTTCCATCGGCAGTTCTTGCCGGAAGATTTCAACGCATTCCTAGGCATTTGAGATTTTGCTCATGCCCCTCCGAGTCAATTGAGACCCTTTTCCATATATTATTCCAGTGTTCCTATTATGCAGAAGAAAGAGCCCTTTTAATAACACCTATAATAAGGTCATTCAGGCACCAAGGACAATTAGTAATCCACTCTGAGGAACTTTTGCTGAAACATCTATTGGAGGACAAATCCATGGCAATATCAAGGAATGTTGCCAAATTTCTCTTTATTGCATTTACAAAGCGTAAGCTCCTCCTCAATGTTCCTCATGATGTCTCTTCTCTGTAATGCTTTTTGCTTTTGATTCTGTATGCTGTTTAATGGGTCTCTGACCGTAATAAAAATGAATGAATGAATGAATGGCATCAAAGCGGTATAAAACAGCAGCAAAGGTGGTCAAAATGGGGAAAATTTACAATGTCAACATGCCAAAAAAAGAAAAAAAGAAGCAGCAGCACCAGCAAAAGATATATTTGTACATTCCTAATCAGAAAGACTGAGTAGAGGGTTAACTACTGTTCCGTTTGCACTGTTCTGCCAGGGAAAAGCCTTTTCTGCTACCCTTGCAAATATATTTATGCATTCCTCTCAAACTACCTCATGGCAAGACTTGAAATAGCAGAAACAAAAAAAGAAAAGAAAAGAAAAAGAAAGAGGGCAGGGGAGCAGTCTGAGTTTCCATCCTTCCTTAATGAAATGCACACAGACTTCCGCACAACAGGGCTGGCTCTGAAGGCTTCCCTTCCATCGCCCCGTGGCAGAGAGACAGAGTCGCTGGCCAGCTGGAACACATTAAATCCCTCCGCAAACCACCACCGTTGGAAAAGGACCCTGGCCCCACAGCCATTCCTTTCTCACAGCTGACAGCTGAGGCCAACTTGTCTAACCGATGGCAAAGGGCAGGATGCCATCTATGAAAGAATTCTCCTAATTATCCCGAAGGCTGCTGCGCTTAGACCAGATACGCAACAAGGCCACCAGGACCTCACACAACCCGGCATAACTCCTGGCCGTTCTCTCAGATAGTTATTACAGTCACATAATGCACAGTTTCTAAAATGAGAGATACCAAGGCGACAAGGTACAGTCTGGCCTGTTCTGCTGGTGACCAGAAAGTTTCAAGTCAAGGCAGAGAAAAACACTGAAGCAGTCATTATCCTGCCAAAGGCTGAAATTGCGATGCCGCTCAGTAGAACGAGTCCCATGAGCTCCAAGAGAGCTGTACTGCAACCGAAGATACCAAACACGTTAAGCCTCAAGAAGTATATTCTGTTATTGCGCGGGGCTTTATTTATCACATTGGCACCCAGTGCCTCAAAAGATGTGAATTTTTTTCTCTTTTATGCTCAGAGAAAGCCAGAGTTGTTTAACATGCCTTCATACCAGAGTTACCAAAAGACCAGCAGGAAAATGTTCTGTTCCTTTAATGGGGTGTTATTTACTGCCAACCTAGCAGTTCCAAAGCAAAACATTGCAAGTAGATAAATAGATACCACTTCGGTGGGAAGGTAACAGCGTTCCGTGCGCCTTGGTGTTTAGTCATGCCAGCCACATGACCACGGAAACGTCTTTGGACAGCGCTGGCTCTTCCGCTTTGAAACGGAGATGAGCACCGCAACCCTAGAGTCGGATTCGACTGGCTTTCGAGCAAGGGAACCTTTACCTTTACCTATTTACCCCCATAAGATGTCATAAAATGTTTCCAACTGCCCCTTTCCATATACTGTGCCTCTATTAAAGGGACAGGACATTTTTCTCCGGGCTTAAACTTAAACAGCTAGAAAATGGGGACATACTTGTTAACACCACAAAGCTCACACCAAGAATCAATGTCCAAACCCCTCCCCACTAGAAAAGGTTCTACACCTTTTCCTGCCTTCATTTACTAGCTTGTCTTGCACTGTCTTAAAAAGCTAAGAAAACCCGTCCAGATGGAATATTGGAGGCCAATTCATTGAACAAGTCAAAAGCTTTATGTTATGTATTGCATTGTATATAACTGCTATGTGAATGTAAATACTGATATGTGAATCGCCTGATTGAGATGCCATGTTGAGCTTCATCCTGGGCTAGGATCCTAATGTAACCAATAGGAGCCCTAGCCCAGAGAGTGTCTACCAATCACGCTGTAAAGCGGGACCGCTTGTGATTGGACTTTATATCTTCAACCTCATAGGTTGTTATTTGTACAGGGGGTGTGGCTACACTAGCCGGGAATGTTTAAATACAGAGCAGCCAGTATATGTGTTGGTTCGAATGATGGATCTGGCTGGCGATCGTTGTACCGTGTTCGGAGAAGTAACAGAGCTGAAGAATAAACCGCATTCTTGCTGAATCACTCTCCGACTTCTTTGTTAAGCGCACGACTTAACAATTGGCGACGAGGATGGGATTCTAGTGCGGGTAGGCAGCCCCGCTAGAGCAGACCCCATGTCGGACAACGAGGAAATCGCCGAGGCCGGCCAGCCACAGGCTCCACCCGCTCTGGTGGCCCCGCCTGTGCGCATAACGATGGCCGCGAGCAGCCAGAAGTTCGAATGCTTCGACCCGACTACTGAAGACTGGGACTCTTACCTCACAAGGTTTGAGTTCCATCTGGAGGCGAATGACATCACGACGGAGGAGAAGAAGAGGGCGACTCTACTCAGCTCGTGTGGAAAGAGCGTTTTTGACATCGCCCGGTCACTGGTGGCACCAGATGACCTCAAAACCGTATCCTTTGAAAGCTTGACAGACAAGCTGAAATCACATTTCTCTCCACAGCCGTCGGAAATCGCCTGCAGGCACGCTTTTTACAAGCGGGGCCAGAACGCAAATGAGTCCATAGCTGAGTACGTTGCAGCTCTTCGCAAGGCAGCACGGCCTTGCAACTTCGCGAATGTGGAGGAGGCCCTCCGAGATCGCCTCGTTTGTGGTCTGAGAGACGAGCGACTGCAGCAACGCTTGTTCGCAAGAACTACACTAACGTGGGCCATCGCCTATGCCGAGGCTGTCGCCGCGGAAGCTGCTGACAGGTCAACCAGGGAAGTGAGACAACGGGTCGCCACAGCTGATCAACGCGTCCACCAGCAGAGGGCTAACGACGCAAGCAGCGACTCCGATGATGACGTCTGCAAAGTGAAGGCGGGAACGTCCAAGCGGACCCAACGGAAACCTGCCGAGTGTACAGCATGCGACGGTTGCGGCGGGAAACATCGGCGCGAGCGTTGCTGGGCGAGAGACCTAGACTGCCGGAAGTGCGGAAAGCGGGGGCATGTTGCCCGGGTATGCAGAGCCGCAAACAAGTCTTCACCAGCTTCATCTCCCCGCCGGCACCAACGTCCCCGAGCCGCACCGAAAGAAGACACCCGCCAGATGACAGGGAGCCTGTCGTCAGAAGCCACAGCCACCGTCCTAAGCACCGAGAGCCGACAAAAGATCCACGTCGTTCTCCATCTCGACGGCGCACCGTGTGAGATGGAAGTGGATTCCGGGTCGGCGGTAACCGTTTTGTCTACGCAGACGTGGCACAAGCTGTTCCCAACACGAAGTCGGCGGAGGTTGCGAGCTGCGGACATCCGATTGTCCGATTTTCAGGGAAATCGAATCCCTCTGGCGGGGAGGGATACGTTCACAGTTAATTTCAAAGGGAAAGGTGCTGTGCTTTCATGTTTGATCGCTGAGGGAAACCGTACCAACCTGCTCGGGTTGGACTGGTTTGAGCCTCTGGGTATTGCTGTTGTGGGAGTTAATAACGTTGTGGAAAATAAATGGGCTGTATTATATGCTGAATTTCCTGAAGTGTTTGGGGGCGGATTGGGAAAGTATAATGGTCCCCCAGTGTCTTTTGAGTTGGATCCTGCTATACGCCCTATACGCCTAAAATACAGGAAAGTGCCCATTCCGTTCAAGGCAAAGATCGAGGCTGAACTCGATAAGCTACTTGAACAAGGGGTGTTGGAACCAGTTCCTTGTAGTAAATGGGAAACCCCCATTGTTACTCCAATTAAACCCGATGGGTCAATACGAATTTGCGCTGACTACAAGTGCACGATTAACAAAGCCTTGCAGCAGCATTCGTACCCTGTACCAGTCATTAGCCACGTACTGGCATCACTGGGAGGAGGGAAGGTATTCGCCAAACTCGACCTGGCCCAAGCGTACCAACAACTCCCCGTGACCAAAGAGGCGGCTGACGCCCAGACCATCGTAACGCATAGGGGGGCGTTTAGAGTAAATCGACTCCAATTCGGAGTGAATGTTGCGCCGGGGATTTTTCAGAGCCTCATGGAGGGGTTGTTGAGGGGGGTGCCGGGCACGGTGCCCTATTTTGACGATGTCTTAATAGCGGGCAAATCTGATGACGAGCTGCTGTGCCGAGTGCGGGAGGTGCTCAAACGTTTTTCTGATGCGGGCCTGAAGGTAAAAAAGTCGAAGTGCCTGGTGGGAGTCCCGAGTGTGGAGTTCTTGGGGTTCCGGGTGGATGAGTTTGGGGTCCATCCTACTAACGATAAGGTCTCCGCAATCCAGAATGCCCCACGGCCACAAGGGAAGAAGGAGTTACAGTCCTTCCTAGGACTCCTTAATTTTTATCACGCCTTCTTGCCCCACAAGGCGTCGATTGCGGCCCCATTGCACAACCTGCTGCATAAAGACACAAAATGGAGGTGGGGTCCAGAGCATGAGCGGGCATTCGATGGGGTGAAAAAATTGTTGTCGTCTGATGCAGTGTTAACACATTATGATGAGGACAAACTGCTTGTGTTAGCTGCTGATGCGTCCCCATTTGGGGTGGGAGCTGTGCTGAGCCACGTAATGCCCGACGGGCGGGAAGCCCCTATCGCCTTTTATTCCAAGTCGCTAACAGCAGCGGAAAGAAACTACGCGCAGATTGACAAAGAGGCTTTGGCGCTAGTTTCCGCTGTTAAGAAGTTTCATGACTTTTTGTTTGGACGGAGATTCATACTGGTGACAGACCACAAGCCCCTGCTAGGGATTTTTGCCCAGGACCGGCAACTCCCTGATGTTATGTCCGCACGCATGTTGCGGTGGGCTTTGTTCCTCTCAGCCTACGAGTTCGACCTGGAGCACAGGCCGGGTAAGGCCATTGGACACGCTGATGCGCTCAGCCGCTGCCCTCTGCCCGGCCAGGACTTGGACCCTGCTCCTACTTGCTCCATTCTAGCTATCGAGGAACTGCCGGAGGCACCTGTGTCTGCTAAGGACATTGCTGCTGCGACAGCAAAAGACTCTGTGCTCAGTCGTGTTATTAACTGGGTGTGGAGGGGGTGGCCGGCAGGAACGTTGGAGCCGGAGTTCAAACCGTACAAAACGCGGGAAAGCGAAATGTCGGTATCAAAGGGCTGTTTGCTGTGGGGGAACAGAGTGATTGTACCGCAACGCTGGCGCGAAAAAGTGCTGAAATCACTACACGAGGGCCATCCCGGCATGGTGCATATGAAGGCTCTGGCCCGGGGATATGTATGGTGGCCTGGGATGGATGCTGACATTGAAGAGTGGGTACGGGGGTGTACGCCATGCCAGCAGGCGAGACCCGAACCGCCAACCGCCTTCCCACAGAAATGGGAATCGGCGGGAAAGCCTTGGTCGAGGCTGCACATAGATTTGGCGGGCCCAGTACAGGGTCAAATGTTTTTGATTGTGGTGGACTCTTTTTCGAAATGGTTGGAAGTGGCGCCAATGTCTACCACCACTTCCACTGCTGTTATAAATGTGTTGCGCCGCTTAATTGCCACGCATGGGTTGCCTGATGTCCTGGTAAGCGATAACGGCGCTCAGTTCGTGTCGCAAGAGTTTGCTCAATTCCTGGCTAACAATGGCATCAGGCAAATTACGTCTGCCCCGTTCCACCCAGCATCGAACGGGCAGGCAGAGCGAATGGTCCGCACGACCAAGGATGCGCTTGCCAAGCTAACATCCGGGGATTGGGGAGTGAAACTAGCGTCATTCCTTCTACGGCAACACGTAACGCCGTGCTCTGCCACAGGCCGCAGCCCGGCCGAACTATTGATGGGGCGACGCCTAGCGTCTTTGCTGGATAGGCTGCATCCAGACCTCAACGACTTGAGGCCCCAGCAGCAGAGTGTTCCCAATAAGGTCCGCACATACGAGTGCGGAGATACTGTGTTCGCCAAGAACTATGCTGGGGGACATTCGTGGCTTCCAGCCACTGTAACTGAGGTAGTGGGTTCCCGCATGTATGTAGTCCAGCTTGCGGACGGGCGCAAATGGAGGCGACATGTGGACCAGTTGAGGCAGCGGTGGGCGACTGGCCGCCCCACCTCGCAACCTGCCGAGCTACCTGATTCCGAGGACCTTCCACAACCTCTTCCGGAGGTGAGTTCTGATGTGCCCGAGGGCCCAAGTACTGTCCGCGAGCCAGGGCAGACCCCTACTCAAAGACCCATTGCTAGTGATGGAAGTGCTCCTGACTCTGAGGTCCCAGAGTCGTGCAATACTCCCCAGAATGAAAGGTGCCCTGAACCTGTACAGCTACGCAGGTCTCAGAGATCGCGCAGAGCGCCAATGTACCTAAGCGATTATGATTGTACATAGTGTTTTTGCTTAGGGGGGAGGGATTTGTTATGTATTGAGATGTATATAACTGCCTTGTGAACTGTGCCATTGAGATGCCATGTTAAGCTTCGCCCTGGGCTAGGATCCTAATGTAACCAATAGGAGCCCTAGCCCAGAATATGTTTGCCAATCACCGTGCAGAGCGGGATCGCTTGTGATTGGTCCTTATTGCTTCAACCTCATAGGTTGCTTATTGTACAGTGGGTGTGGCTACATTAGCCGGGAATGTTTAAATATAGAGCAGCCAGTGTATGTGTTGGTTCGAACGATGGGTTCTGGCTGGCGATCGTTGTACCGTGTTCGGAGAAGTAACAGAGCTGAAGAATAAACCGCATTCTTGCTGAATCACTCTCCGACTTCTTTGTTAAGCGCACGACTTAACACCATCGAAAAGGGACAGTTGAATTGTGAATGCATAGAGGTCTTACATAGCTTTGGACTAACCAAGGAATCTACAAAAGAAGAGACATACATTTTCCCCCCCATGAGGTACACAAAAATGCACACCCTCCGAAATCCAGCGCTCCATGCACAAGCACCAAATTTGGAAAATAGGCACATCCAGGGGTCATTTCGTAGAAAAAGAGGTGCAGGAGCTCATTAGCATAACTTATTAGC